>NC_054699.1:8853133-9153133 GCF_016097555.1 Gigantopelta aegis
GGACATTCCCGAGTTTGCTGCAATTTTTAAGATGTTATCGACTAACAAAGACTTTTTAAAGGGACATTCCTGAGTTTGCTGCAATTTTTAAGATGTTATCGACTAACAGAGACTTTTTAAAGGGGCATTCCCGAGTTTGCTGCAATTTTTAAGATGTTATCGACTAACAGAGACTTTTTAAAGGGACATTCCCGAGTTTGCTGCAATTGTTAAGATGTTATCGACTAGCAAAGACTTTTTAAAGGGACATTCTCGAGTTTAGTGCAATTTTTAAGATGTTATCGACTAACAAAGACCTTTTAAAGGGACATTCCCGAGTTTAGTGCAATTTTTAAGATGTTATCGACTAACAAAGACTTTTTAAAGGGACATTTCTGAGTTTGCTGTAATTTTTAAGATGTTATCGACTAACAAAGACTTTTTAAAGGGACAATCCCGAGTTTGCTGCAATTTTGAAGATGTTATCGACTAACAAAGACTTTTTAAAGGGACATTCCTGAGTTTTCTGCATTTTTAAAGATGTTATCGAGTAACAAAGATTTTTTAACGATTGTATTTACATATTAAATATATTTTTCTGCATAAAATATTAGTGGCTGTATATTAAATATGTTTCTGATCGTTCTAATATTTGTACTGGGTTAAATTTAATTTTATTTCCAATTTAATTTTTCGTACGTACGAAATTATTTGAAGACACAATCCAGTTTGGGCTTCTTACAAATATTAAGACGACCAGAAACACATTGAATATACACACACTGATATTCTAAACAAGAAAATATATGTAATATGTAAGTTTAATCGTAGAAATATTTTATTAGTCGGGAACATCTTACAATGCAGCAAACTCGGGAATGTCCCTTTAAAGTCGCAGACCCTAGTTTGAGCCCGTGAAAATGGACACTACGTTTAGTGAATCCAAAAATCTGCAACACACATTTCGATACGGTTATATCTGAGAGAAGCTAAAGTCTGTGATGTCTAAAAATAGCTAGAGATTGTCTAGATTACCATTACTTCTCAGACGAACGCGCGTTTTTAGAATTATGAAAACTGCATTTTGAGGTATTGCAAAAACCTGGATGACCAGAACCACTTCAGGTGCACGAAAATTAATTTATTACACCGCAGTGACGGAGATACCCGTGAGAGATTTTTCATATCCCACAATGTGAGATATGCTTTTTGAGAGGTCATGACCTCCGATCACTTTTCGCACCCTTGTTTTGGCTTTGTACATAATAAATGTAGCATATCTTACCGTAATTTCACCTGAAGGCCATATTTAGTAAAAGGTACAATGTTTTAATCACAAGATTTTCTTCAAACACATTCAGGTGTGTTGTTAAAAAAATAGCAATTTAGCACTGAAATTTTTCCAGCATTCTTAAAACGGAAACGTCGTGTACCCAATTTATAGTTATTGTAAGGAGATGAAAAGTGACGTCATTGGAATACTGACGTCATTCAAATTCAAAACTAATTATTTCAATTCCTGTGTATATGTTTGCTTTTTAGTATACACATGCATTACAATTTACAGCTGTTTACTACTAGTGTGTGTTATTTGTTTTAATTATTTTTATTTTTGGGATGGAGGGACTCTATGACATTGCGAAAGCATAAATACTTTAATAGTATAAAAAGAGTGCATAGGCAAAGAAGGGTTATGCGCTCTGAATCACTCCGCTGTTTTGTTTACGTTCAGTGTCCTGTTTAGTGAGACACAAAAAAATATATTTGGCGACTCAAATTAATAATGTAGCGCGTTGTAATAAATAGAATACTATACTCGTCCCCGTGAGAGACCGTTTATATTACAACTCGTGTGTTGTCGATCGTACATCACTCGCTTCCGCTCGTGATGTACGATCGAAAACACACTCGTTGTAATATAAACGGTCTCTCACGGGGACTCGTTTAGTATTCTCTATATTCTAAATAATAAAATTTAATTACTTTTAATTTAATTTATCAAAAACGGCTTTAATAGTGAAAAATAACTCATAGCGGGGCGGAGCGGGGCGGAGCGGGGCGGGGAGGGGGGATCAGCCAGTGCACCACGACTGATACATCAAAGGCCGTTGTATGTGCTATCCTGTTTATGGGATGTTGCATATAAAAGATCCCTTGCTGCTACTCGAAAAGAGTAGCCCATGAAGTGGTTACAGCGGGTTTCCTTCCTTAATATCTGTGTGGTCCTTAACCTTGAGTGCGTCATTAATTAAAACATTTTCCTTTTCCTTTTGTTTTTTTCAACTGTCCCCAGAAACTGCAGCAAAGTCAATGTAGATTCTAGAATTTATAGTTTTATTAGTTTTCACAATATCAATAATCGACACCCATTTTATTTACGGTATTACAAAATGGGCCTAATTTTATTAGAAAATGGGCACCTATGTTCATTACAAAATGGGTCATTTTTTATTACAAAATGGTACTTACTACAAAATGGGTCATTTTTTTATTACAAAATGGTACTTACTACAAAATGGTTTTTTTTTTTATTACAAAACTAAGTGTGTTATTGATATGCGTTATCATAAACAACGAGTTCTTTCCTGCTGGTGATCAAGAAATGATGTGTTTACTGCTGAACAAAAATTTCCTTTCTTGGACAGAGAGCGAGCTGGTGTTTTACCAGCCAAACAGAGACGGGAGCGTTGTTATAGAGGTTGACGAGGAGACGGCAGTGGGCTCGACGCTCATGGACGTGGCGATGACGCTGAACACGACGGTGCAGTATACCGTCAGCAGCACCCCGTCGGGTCTGTGCTTCATGAAAAACTCACATCTTATACTGAACAAGACACTCGACTTTGAGCAAAAAGAGTTTTACACTCTCCGAATTGTGTAAGTATGTGTGTGTGTGTGTGTGTGTGTGTGTGTGTGTGTGTGTGTGTGTGTGTGTGTGTGTGTATGTGTGTGTGTGGGCGCGCGCGCGCGCAAGTCCACAGGAGCGGATCCGAGGTTCGGGATGGGGGTGGGGTGAGGTGGCATGGATTGTGCTTGATGTGTGCCAAACAGCCACAGCCACAGAGGAACGTATGCTGGTATTAACACCACGACTGGTTTATGAAAAGCTGTGGTATGTGTTATTTTGTCAGTGGGATGGTGCATATAAAAGAGTTAAAGTTTGTTTTTGTTCAACGACACCACTAGAGCACATTGATTTATTAATCATCGGCTACTGGATGTCAAACATTTGATAATTCTGACGTATAGTCTTAGAGGGGAAACCCGCTACAATGTTTGATTGGTAACAAGTGATATTTTTATATGCACCATCTCACAGGCAGAATGGCACATACCACGGCCTTTGATAAAGCAGTCGTGGTGCACTGGCTGAAAAAAAAAAAGTCGAATGGGCCCACCGTTGGGGATCGATCCTAGATTGACCACACAACTCATTTCATTTTACAGACTAGACGACTGGCGTAGCTTGTGAAAGAAAAAAAAGACCGACCTCGCATCAAGCAAACACTTTACCACTGGGCTACGTCCCGCCCTCTCTGATTAAAGATCCGTTGGTACTAATTTAAAAAAAAAAGTAAAACTATATACAGGCGCGTGTGCAGAAATTTTAGCGGGGGTGGTTAGAATGTGGCAAGTGAAGTTTATAGAGGGGATAGAGATATGCTCGTCTGAAAAAAATCTATTGGAATTTTTTTTTGCTTCAGTGGGACGGGGGTTCGTTCCCTAAAACCCAAATGTTTCAGGTTCAGTAGCCGATGGTCAATAAATCAATGTCCTCTAGTGGTGTCGTGAAACAAAAGCAACTTTAACTTTCCTTTTTCTTCTGTTGGCACTAAAGTCTCCATATCTAAACATGTTTTATTTAACGACGCACTCAACACATTCTATTTACGGTTATAGGGAGGAAACCAGCTATCGCCACTTCATGGGCTACTCTTTTCGATTATCAGCAAGGGATCTTTTATATGCACCATCCCATTGACAGGATAGCACATACCACGGCATTTGATGTACCAGTCGTTGTGCACTGGCTGAAGCGAGAAATAGCCCAATCGACTCACTGACGGGGATCGATCCCAAATCGACCGCGCATCAAGCGAGCGCTTTACCACTGGGCTACGTCTCGCCCCTTGTATTTTGATTGCAAAATCTATTATTAACACTATTTGTTTTACCGCCATAATATACTGATAGACACAAATAAGATAATACATTATTAATAGAAACAGCTAATATTGACTGCAACCTAATAAACCCGTATCCATAATATCAGGAAGATAACATTGTTACTGACAGTCAATGTCACGGAACTGACAATTAATACCACGTTACATCTCCCTATTTTAACAAGCATAACTACACTAATATAGTACTGAATTAAAGGGACAGACCCTAGTTTTTAAACACTAAGGCACATCTTTCAACTAGACTTGTTTCTACCTTAAAATGGACACTAAGTTTGATTAACTTACAAGCCTGTTACAATTTGGATACAGCAGAGTGAAACAAGAGTTTGTGATGTTGAAATACCCTTAAATATAGACGAAAACGCGAGTCCATAACCGTTACTTCTCAGATGCACGTGCGTTTCTAAAAATATGAAAAATGCATTTTGTGGTATTAAAAACATCAGGATAACCAGAAACACTTCGATGGTACGGAAATGGATAATCTAAACAATAAAATGTTAGTAATGTTTGATTTCAGTGACCATAAGCGGCTCTAATAGTGAAATATATGCCTTAGTGTTTAAAAACTAGGGTCTGTCCCTCTAAATTTGGTCTCAAGTACGTGTTGCCTTATTTCGTCTTATGTTGTTAGCCGAATTTTTCATCCCATTCATGGTTTTTGTTGTTGTTGTTTTTCGTTTCGATTTCACTTTCTGTACAACAAAATATCTGTTATATCTTTGTTATAAAAACATTTTACTTATGGTGGTATAAATATTTACAGTGATGATTTTTTCAGTTGCCTGTTACTTTTTTTTATTACTTTTTTTTTTTACTTAAATTGGTTATCAATATTTTTACGAAAAGTACAAACTCGATCGACTTGGATCTATAATTTGCGTGTTGGATTTCGTTTTGTAGATTTAGTATGCACATCATCCTTCTGGATGTCAATTAAACGTTACTTGGAGACCAGTAAACATATAAACATACAACATATTATATAGTGAAACTTTACGCATGATACAGGCGCGGATATAGGTGGGGCCTAAACACCCATTCTCCTTCCTGATATTTGTCCAAGAATTTGTTTCGGATTTCGGATGAGGAAAGCCATTGAACGACTCTCTATTTGTCTCTCCTCTCTCTGTCTCTCTCTCTCTGTCTCTCTCTCTCTCTCTCTCTCTCTCTCTCTCTCTCTCTCTCTCTCTCTCTCTCTGTCTCTCTGTCTGTCTGTCTGTCTCTCTCTCTCTCTCTCTCTCTCTCTCTCTCTCTCTCTCTCTCTCTCTCTCTCTCTCTCTCTCTCTCTCTCTCTCTCTCATCTCTATCTCTGTCTGTCTGTCTCTCTCTCTCTCTCTCTCTCTCTCTCTCTCTCTCTCTCTCTCTCTCTCTCTCTCTCTCTCTCTCTCTCTCTCTCTCTCTCTCTGTCTGTCTGTCTGTCTCTCTCTCTCTCTCTCTCTCTCTCTCTCTCTCTCTCTCTCTCTCTCTCTCTCTCTCTCTCTCTCTCTCTCTCTCTCTCTCTCTCTCTCTCTCAATATATCCATAAGTGCCTTAAGGTGACAGTAACCGGAAGAACCCTCTTATTCCCCATCCCACATCTGACGCTATCAGTTTCAGTGTCTGCCCAATAATCAGATTACTTTTTATCGGATGTGCAACATACGTGGAATATTAAAATCACTGAAGCTTGAAGAGAAAAACGCTTATCTCGTTCTTCTTATTTTATATATACTTGTATTCAGGTACGGCTCAAGTACGCTGTCCAGAACACACCAGTCCAGTAAACAGATTTGAGAGAGTAGTGTGATGACCGTAGGCGCAAATTCTAATTGTGCAAAATCCATATTAGTATATGTAGACACAATCTACAATGCAGTGGTTTCGCACATCCGTGCAGAGGTCCCATAAATAGAATCTACTCTTTGAAACCCATTTGCCTTGAACGTGATTACGCATTGCGGATTACGTGTTTGTATACGCATTGCGGATTACGTATTTGCATACGCATTGTGGATTACGTATTTGTATACACATTGCGGTTTACGTAGTTTATATGCATTGCGGATTACATATTTGTATACGCATGCGAATTACGTATTTGTATACACATTGCGGATTACATGTTTGTATGTGCATTGTGGATTACATGTGTGTATACGCATGCGAATTACGCATTTGTATACACATTGCGGATTACATGTTTGTATGTGCATTGCTGATTACGTATTTGTATACGCATTGCTGATTACGTATTTGTATACGCATTACGGATTACGTATTTGTATACGCATTGTGAATTACGTGTTTTATACGCATTGCGGATTATATATTTGTATATGCATGCGAATTACGTATTTGTATATGCATTGCGGGTTACGTATCTGTATACGCGTTGCGGATTACGTATTTGTATACGCATTGCGGATTACGTATTTGTATACGCATTGTGGATTACGTATTTGTATACACATTGTGGATTACATATTTGTATACGCATGCGAATTACGCATTTGTATACACATTGAGGATTACATGTTTGTATGTGCATTGCGGATTACATATTTGTATACGCATGCGAATCACGCATTTGTATACACATTGCGGATTACATGTTTGTATGTGCATTGCGGATTACATATTTGTATACGCATGCGAATCACGCATTTGTATACACATTGCGGATTACTTATTTGTATGTGTACGTATTTGGACAAATGGACTCGAACCTTACACCTCCGGCGCGTTTATAAAATTAACAAGCGGAAAGGGGTTTAGACTCTGGCAAGCAAAGCTTCGGGGGGGGGGGGGGGGGGGGGGGGTCGGTTAACGGAAAATTCGCGTTAACACACACACACATACACACACACACACACACACACACACACACACACACACACACACACACACACACACCCCTCTGTACACGCGTCTGTACATTCCTACTGAATATTGAACATGAACTTGGCGGGGGCGCTATTTATATGAGTCGGTACAGCGCTCGCGTGATGTGTTTAGATTGTAGGATCGAATGTCCTCCGTGGAACCATTGAGGTTTTCGCTACTACTGGTATACAAAATGTCAGGTGACATGTGTTGTTCTGTCTGTAGCCCCAGATTAACAACTAATCGGTTGTAGGAGATGTAAACGACGAAATTTCACACTGGCAACTGGACAGTCGTAGAAGTCGTGTGATCAGCAAATTGGCAAAGTCCGTCGTGACAGTTGGTAGTCTGATTCAATGGAGGGTTAAACTGTTTAATGAAATATATATATATATTTTTTGTTTTTCCTGTATGAACAGCTCATCTGTGGGTGAGAAGGTGGACGCTGTGTTGAGGGTCAAGGACGTTAATGACGAGAGCCCCGTCATAGCTGTTGGCGAAATGACCAGCATTCCCGAGGAGCTTCCGGTCGGCACACTGATCACGTGGCTCTGTGACATCAGCGATGCGGACGCAGACGACGATCTGAGTGTCTACCTGGACGGTAAAACCAACAAAGATGATGGCAGTGGGGGGTCATGATTCTGGTGGTGGTAATGGTGATGGCGACGACGACGACTATGATGATGACAAGGATGATGATAATAAATTATTAATAATGATGATGACGATGATGTCAGTGAAGGTGGTGGTGGCGATGATGATTATGATCAGGAGGAGGCGGGGGTAGTGGTGGTGGAGATGGTGGAGATAGTGGTGTTGATGATGATGATGGTGCTGGTGATAGTAATTATTATAATGATAATGGCGGTGGTGATTATGATGATGATAATTATGATGGTGGTGGTGGTGGTGATGATGATGATGATGATGATGATGATGGTGGTGGTGATGGTGATGATGGTAGTGATGATGGTGATGGTGGTGGTGGTGATGATGATGATGACGACGATGATGATGATGGTAGTGGTGGTGGTGATGATGATGATGGTGTGGATGATGATGGTGATGATGGTGATGGTAGTGGTGTTGATGATGATGGTGGTCGTGATAGTAATTATTAAAATGATAATGGCGGTGGTGATTATGATGATGATGATGATGATAATTATGATGGTGGTGATGACAACACCCTTATTACCATTATCATTATCATCGTCATCCTCACGACAATCACTATGAACATGATGCTCATCATCTACATCTTCAGCAGCATCATCACCATGGGCACCACCATAATCATGAATATCATTCTGTGATAATATAGGTCACAATTGATTCTGTAAATAAGACTACAAATGGACCTACAGTGTTCATAGAACCATTTTAATAGATACAAAAACTGATGACATTCAAAATTAATAAGTTTAAATAGAATTAAAGAAAACAAAATTACTATTCATGTTTCATTATTATTATTAGTAGTAGTAGTAGTAGTAGTAGTAGTAGTAGTAGTAGTAGTAGTAGTAGTAGTAGTAGTAGTAGTAGAAGTAGTAGTAGAAGAAGTAGTAGTAGTAGTAATAGTAGCAGCAGCAGCAGCAGCAGCAGCAGCAGCAGCAGCAGTAGCAGTAGCAGTAGCAGTAGAAGTAGTAGTAGTAGTAGTAGTAGTAGTAGTAGTAGTAGTAGCAGCAGCAGCAGCAGCAGTAGCAGAAGCAGTAGTAGTAGTAGTAGTAGTAGTAGTAGAAGTAGTAGTAGTAGTAGTAGCAGTAGTAGCAGCAGCAGTAGTAGTAGCAGCAGTAGTAGTAGTAGCAGTAGTAGTAGTAGTAGAAGTAGTAGTAGAAGTAGTAGTAGTAGTAGTAGTAGTAGTAGTAGTAGTAGTAGTAGTAGTAGTAGTAGTAGTATCATCATCATCATCATCATTATCCTCTCTTAACGGATACATTCAACGCAGTTTTAAAAGATTAGCATACCTTCGCCTATAATATACCTTAGCCCAGTGGTAAAGCGCTCGCTTGATGCGCGGTCGGTTTGGGATCGGTCTCCGTCGGTTGGCCCATTGGGCTATATCTCGTTCCAGTCAGTGCACCACGATGGTATATCAAAGACTGTGGTATGTGTTATCCTGTCTGTGGGATGGTGCAAATATCTTTTGCTAGTAATCGATGATGTCAAAATTATCAAATGTTTGACATCCAATAGCCGATGATTAATAAATAAATGGGAAAGACTTCCGAACGTTCCAGCATGCATACTACTGCTATCACTAACCCTAACCCTAACCCTAAACCTGAATGGACTGAATGCTGGAACGTTCGGAACTCTTGCGTTCAGTTTATTCAGCCTTAGATTTAGGGTTAGGGTTAGTGATGTATTAGCATGCATGCAGGAACGTTCGGAAGTCTTTCCGGACGATATTTCTGTCCCGAGTTGTGCCCGTTTCTATCCAGGGACAGGACCCGGGAGAGACATGCCTGAAACCTTAGTGGTATATGGGCATGTTAAACTAATTCAAAGTCAAGAAAGAAAGAAAGAAATGTTTTATTTAACGACGCACTCAACACATTTTATTTACGGTTATATGGCGTCAGACTTATGATTAAGGACCACACAGATTTTGAGAGGAAACCCGCTGTCGCCACTACATGGGATACTCTTTCCGAGTAGCAGCAAGAGATCTTTTTTTTGCGCTTCCCACAGGCAGGATAGTACAAACCATGGCCTTTGTTGAACCAGTTAAGGATCATTGGTCGGTGCAAGTGGTTTACACCTACCAATTGAGCCTTGCGGAGCACTCACTCAGGGTTTGGAGTCGGTATCTGGATTAAAAATCCCATGCCTCGACTGGGATCCGAACCCAGTACCTACCAGCCTGTAGACCGATGTCCTAACCACGACGCCACCGAGGCCGGTTAATTCAAAGTCAAAGTCCGGACGATATTTATAACTTTCAGTGCAATATTAGAAGTAAAAATCCTCCATCGCCGTTTGCAAAGTGAATTATTTCTATGCATCAAAAATATTGCTCTTACTCTTTGTAGCCAAGTCTCGATCGTTTTTCTCTATCCAACCCGATGGAAGTCTGGTCGTAAAGAGTCGAATAGACCGAGATGGCGTGTTGGGCTTGACCAGCTTGAACATAACCATCATAGCTCAAGACGAATATGGCCATTCCACGTCACGTGACCTCCTTCTAGCGATAGACGACATCAACGACAACGCGCCAAACTGCACGCGACAGTTCCATTCGATCTTCGTGGAGGAGAATCCCAGTAATGGTGAGTAGTGTAGAAAAAGAAAGGACGGTTTGGGTATCGACACTGACTGGAATTTGGTAGAAAGTGTGTGTGGGGGGTGGGGGGGGGGGGGGGTAATCATAATGCAGTGGTAAAGCGCTCACTTGATTTGTAGGAGGATCCGAACAATTGAGACTACTATTAGAAAAGAAAGGAAGGTGTGGATACCGACACTGGTTGGAATTGGGGATGGAGTGGGGGGGGGGGCATAACGCAGTTGTAAAGCGCTCACTCAATGTAGAAGAGAAACCTAACAATGGAGACTAGTATATGAAGGGAAAGAAAGGTTTGGATAATCACTGTTTGGAATGGGGGAGGGGTGGGGGTCATGCGGGACGTAGCCCATTGTTGAAGCGTGCGGTGGATGCGCGGCGGTCGGTCTAGGATCGATCTCCATCGGGCTATTTCTCGTCCAGTCAGTGCTCCACAACTGATGTAACAAAGGTGGTTGTATATACTATCATGTCTATGCTATTCAAAAAGAGTAGCTTAGGAAGTGTCTACAGCGGGTTTCCTCTCGCATTATCTGTGTGGCCCTCAACCATAACATGGCAGACAACATAAAAACATAAATAAAAAATTGTTTTGAGTGTGTTGTTGAATAATAAAACCCATTTCTTAAAGGGACATACACCAGTTTGTAAACACTAACGCATATTTTTTACTAATAGAGCCGTTTTTTTATAACTGAAATCATACTTTACTTAGATTTTATTGTTTAGATAAAATATTTCCGTACATTCGAAGTGTTTTTGGTCATCCTGGTATTTTTAATATCACAAAATCCATTTCTTTTATTTTTAAAAACGCACGTACGTCTGAGAAGTAACAGTTATGGAGTCGAGTTTTAGTCTATTTTTAGAGGGTATTTCACCATTTCAAAGTCACAGACTCGTGTTTCACTCAATTGTAACTTTATCCAAATGTGTTACAGATTTGTAGATTAACTAAACTTAGTATTAATTTTCACGGGTTGAAACTAGGGTCTGTCCCTTTAACTAAACTTAGTGTTAATTTTCACGGGTTGAAACTAGGGTCTGTCCCTTTAACTAAACTTAGTGTTAATTTTCACGGGTTAAAACTAGGGTCTGTCCCTTTAAAGAGACTTGGCCTGAGTTTGTGGTCATGTTTAAGATGTTGTTCACCAAGAGAAAGTTTTAAATGGACAGATCCTAGTCTTTAAAAACTAGGGCTTATTTTTTCACTATTAGAGCCGTTTATGATCATTGAGATCAAACATTACTTATATTTTATTGTTTAGATTATCCATTTCAGTACAACTAAAGTGTTTCTGGTCATCCTGGTGTTTCTAATACCACAAAATGAATTTTCATATTTTTTTTTTATAAACGCGGGTGTTTCTGAGAAATGACGGTTATGGAGTCGCGTTTTAGTCTATTTTCAAGGGTATGTCAATGTCACAGACTCCTGTTTCACTCTGCTGTATATAATTCGTTACAGGTTTGTAAATTAACCAAACTTAGTGTTAATTTTTACGGGTTGAAACTAGGGTCAAGGTGAAAAAAAATATACCTTAGTATTTAAAAACTAGGGCCTGTCCCTTTAACGACTATAATTACATATTAAATACAATAAATATTCTCCATAAAGTATCAGTGGCAGTACTAATATTTTAAAATCGTCTTAGTGTTTGTACTAGATCAAACTTAACTTTATTTTTCAGGGGTCGAAATACTGTCGATCCGACCTGTTTTTGCCAACCAACATCACCATGGGCCGGGAAATCTTATTTTCCCTGTCGTCAATTATTTTGCGTTTATACTTTATGATCATGTTTGTTCCGGCAGGTTTAGATTAACTCAGAATATAGAATTTCAGCCAATTTCGAGCCCTGTTTCCTAATACTAAAAAATGTATACTATAGATCCTGCAATTAAAGGGACAGTCCTGAGTTTACAACCATTATAAAATGTTTCCGACCAATAGAGCCTTTTCGATGACGTAACATACAAATTAAATACATTTTCTTATTTAGAATATCAGTGTCTGTATATCGAGTGCGTTTGCGGTTGTATACTAATGTTTGTAGTGCTCGTTTTTTACTTTAATGCGTGATATGTATGGGGGGTTTTAACCGGCCTCGGTGGCTTAGTGGTTAAGCCATCGGACTGCAGGCTGGTAGGTACAGGGTTCGCAGCCCGGTACCGGCTCCAACCCAGAGCGAGTTCTTAAGGGCTCCATGGGTAGGTGTAAGGCCACTACACCCTCTTCTGTCTCACTAACCACTAACCAACTAACAACTAACCACTGTTCTGGACAGACAGCCCAGATAGATGAGGTGTGTGCCCAGGACAGCGTGCTTGAACCTTAATTGGATATAAGCACGAAAATAAGTTGAAATGAATGTATGTTTTTGTACGTACGAAATTTTTGGGAGGTAAAATCTGGTTTGGGCTACTACAAGCATTAGGACAACATCAAACACCTTGTAAATAAAGATTAATCTTTATGCTAATTTTAAGCAACTATATACGTTAGGTAAATGATTGCTACAAAAATATGCTTCGAGTTGATTTCACGAAAGGCGCTAGGGACTAAACTGGTTAATTTATGTGTACACTGACATGTTAGTAATTATTTTATTTATTTCATCTTATTTTCGTGCTTATATCTAATTCAGGTTCAAGCACGCTGTCCTGGACACACACCTCAGCTATCTGGGCTGTCTGTCCAGGACAGTGGGTTAGTTGTTAGTGGTTAGTGAGAAAGAAGAGGGTGTAGTGTTCTTACGCCTACTCACTGAGTCGTCAAAACTCGCTCTGGGTGGGAGCCGGCACCGGGCTGCGAACTCTGTACCTACCAGTCATATGTCCGATGGCTTAACCACGACACCACCGAGGCCGGTATGTTAGTAGCTGATCTCAATGAAGACGTCTCTAACTCGGATTTAACCGAAGACTACACGAACGTATGTTATTAGGAAAGCAATATTTCATATGTACGAAATCATTGGGTGATCAGAATCTAGAGAGAGAGAGAGAGAGAGAGAGAGAGAGAGAGAGAGAGAGAGAGAGAGAGAGAGAGAGAGAGAGAGAGAGAGAGAGAGAGAGAGAGAGAGAGAGAGAGAGAGATATAGAGATATATATATATATATATATATATATATATATATATATATATATATATATATATATATATATATATATATTAGTCAGAAACGTATTACAATGAAAGAAAACGTAATAAGATGAAAATTAAATAACAAGGTATATACGAACCTGATACAAAACGATACGCAGTTTAATATCATATTACATTACTGAATACATGTACGGTATCTTAAACATCGTGGTCTGCTTCAGGTTGCATAGTACCAAAGAAGAGAGTTCCGTGTTCCAAATATTTACGGAGTAAAAGCAGCTGTGGGTGATTGGTAGTAATATGTGACATTGATTATTTGAGCAAATACCACAATAAAAATAAATACACTTTTATTTGTTATACAGTTGTTATGCAGTATATACCAGAGTTTGAAACTAGTGCGGGGTACCCCCAAAAATGGAACTGCAATTCTCAGCAAAAATGACGGTTGCTATTAAAAACATTAATTAAATCTCTTAAATGGTATATAATACAGACACAGACACACACACACACACACGCGCGCGCGCACCCCACTACCACCACCACCACCACCACCACCACCCCATTTTCTTGTAGGTAGATTAGATGTGATGTGCCACACCTTTTACTGCTGTACTTCCTGGGTGTGTTGATACGCTGCTTATATCAGTTTTATTAGTAAATGTTAACATTATCGGCAATATGAATTGAATTGGTCTATGAGAACCTTCAGTTGTTCAAATTTGATCATGGTAAATTACGTAAAGAACAGCTGTGGTAGAGAATATTGCTTCCAAATGAGCAATTTTAGTGATGCAAAAAGAAGATTGGTAATAAATAACTGATTAATAGGTAAATAGGTACAAATAGGTGGGGTGTTTTTTAATAAATATAAATATTTACTGTTTTATTTGCACTAAAGGGGAAGTTATCAGTATGTACTACTAAATGAGATGATACGAATCAGCGTTGTATTCAACATACTAACTAGAAAATCGTATACTGTATGTATAATGATTCTCTGTAGAACGTATAGGATATAAAATGATTTTGCTTTTCATATCGTGTTTATGTCCCGAGTGAAATAATGTTCAGTTGTCACGAGCTTCAGTGAATGACAATGAAACTTATTTCACATGGGGCGTAATGTATATATTAAACAGGAAGTTGTGAAGTATGTAATATGTATTATGTTCTATAGAACAATTCATGATTAAATAAGAAACAGGAAAGAAATGATTAATCTAACAACGCACACATTTTTATTTACGGTTATATGGCGTCAGACATATGATTAAGGACCACACAGATATTGAGAGAGGAAAGAAATGTTTTATTTAACGACGCACTTAACACATTTTATTTAAGGTTATATAGCGTCAGACATATGCTTAAGGACAACACAAATATTTAGAGATGAAACCCGCTGTCGTCACTTCATGGGCTACTCTTTTCGATTAGCAGCAAGGGTCTTTTATATGCACCATCCCACAGACAGGATAGTACATACCACGGCCTTCGTTACACCAGTTGTGATAAGAAACTGTGTACTAGGTAGTTTAAATACACTGGACAAAAAAAGAAATGCAAATATTAATTTAGTTTTATCTAAAATTATTTAGTGTGCTTTGTTTTTAGGCCCATTTTGACAGTCTGTTACCGGCCTCGGTGGTGTCGTGATTAAGCCATCGGACATAAGGCTGGTAGGTATAGGGTTCGAAGCCCGGTACCGGCTCCTACTCAGAGCGAGTTTTAACGACTCATTGGGTAGGTGTAAGATCACTACACCCTCTTCTTTCTCACTAACTACTAACAACTAACAACTAACCCACTGCTCTGGACAAACAGCCCAGATAGCTGAGGCGTGTGCCCAGGACAGCGTGTTTGAACCGTAATTGGATATAAGCACAAAAATAAGTTAAGAAGAAGAACAAAATGTTTTATTTAACGACGCACTCAACACATTTCATTTACGGTTATATGGCGTCGGACATATCGTTAAGGAACACACAGATATTGAGAGAGGAAACCCGCTGTCGCCACTTCGTGGGCTACTCTTTTCGATTAGAAGCAAGGGATCTTTTATATGCACCATCCCATAGACAGGATAACACATACCACGACCTTTGATATACCAGTCGTGGTGCACTGGCTGGAGCGAGAAATAGAGAAGAAGAAGAAGACAGTCTGTTTACCCAAGTAATTTTTATCATAATAAAAATGTATATTAAAATAATCGTGTTTCTTTTGTTGTTCGGTATAGAAGCTTACATACAATATGTAGAGCAATGTAACAATAAGTGGAGGGAGCGGGACGTAGCCAGTGGTAAAACGATCGCCTAATGCGCGGTCGGTCTGGGATCGATCCCCGTCGGCAACCCTGCAATGCCGCGGAGATTGCCGTGGGGGGTTTCAGTTCTCCGCGACACTTTTTTGCTTTGGACTTCAGTGGCATGTTTTTTTGCCGTGGACATTTTCTTAATTTCAGGGGTTTGTGTCGGTAGGTCCATTGTGCTATTTCTCGTTCCCGTCGGCTACTAATGGAAAAATGTAGCGGGTTTCCTCTTTGAGAATATAATATCAAAATTATATAATTATATAATATCAAAATGTTTGACATCGAATAATAAATCAATGTGTTCTAGTGGTGTCGTTAAAACGAAACAAACTCGTTGCCGTCGGTGGGCATATTGGACTACATTTCTCGTTCCAGCCAGTGCACCGCGACTGATATACCAAAAGCTGTGGTATGTTTTATCCTGCCTATGTGATGACGCAAATAAAAGATCCCTTGCAACTGATGGAACAATGTAGCGGGTTTCCTCTCTAAAACCAAATTATTATGTTAGAATTACCAAATGTTTGACATCCAACAGCCGATGATTAATACATCAGTGAGATCTACTAGTGTCGTTAAACAAATACAACTTTTAATTTTTTTCTTTCAGATACTCGTATTTTGGATCTAAACTGCAGCGACGTGGATGACGGCGACAACGGCAGACTGGTGTGGACACTAACTGACAACTACGGAGGGAATTTTAACATATCCGGTTCACGCCTGTACGCTGTCGCCGGAAGTATCGACTACGAGTCGCTACAAGCCAAGAACTTCACCTTTGACCTCCGGGTCAGTGTCTCCGACACCCCGCGGAGTGGTGACAGCAGAACGACATGGGTGGATGTCGTCGTCCATGTAAGTTTCACCAGGTTTGGTAGGCGGGGGGGGGGGGGGGGGGGGGGGGTAGTAAAGGTGGAGGTGGGGTGGAGAAAGGGGGTTGAATCCCGTGCAAGATGTGCTGAGCCCAGCACACGCATACCGACAACCCGTCTCCTTGGTGATATCGCCATCTTCGACTGATAAACCTGTAGGTCAGGGACCCTTCCACGAAGTTATCTTAATGTTAAGAGCATCTTTAAAACAGTTTGTTTTGTTTAACGACACCACCAGAGCACATTGATTTATTAATCATCGGTTATAGGATGTCAAACATATAATGTATAGTCTTAAAGAGAAAACCTATTACATTTTTCCATTAGTAACAATGGATCTTTTATACAAACCATCCCACAGACAGGATAGCACATATCACGGCCTTTGATATACCAGTCGTGGTGCACTGGTTGGAGCGAGAAACAATCCAATGGGCCTACCGACGGGGATAGATCCTAGACCGACCGCGCATCAAGCGAGCGCTTTGCCGCTGGGCTACGTCCTCCACCCCAAGATGATCTTAAATGCACAAGGTAGTTATGCACATAAGGTGATCTTAGCGTTCGGATCGCTTCGTGGAACGGGATCCAGGACCGTAGAAGCGATATCTGCAGTAAATGTGGGACACAATCTCTAGAGCTGGGGGCTATAGGTTCTAGTACGGGTTGGGAGCACAAGCCAGGGCCCAGATGTTCAAAGGTATCTTAGCGGTAAGATATCATAACGCATGCGTCGTTGTGACGTTATAACTTATGACGATTTTCCGATATCGTAGTGCTAAGATAGCTTCGAAAATCTGTACCTAGATTTGTATTTAAGGGGATATATCCTAGTTTTTAAACACTAAGGTATATTTTTGACTATTATAGCCGTTTTTGATAACTGAAATCATACTTTACTTACATTTTATGGTTTAGTATATCAATTTTCGTACATTCGAAGTGTTTTTGGTCATCCTGGTTTTTGGAATATCACAAAATGAATTTCTCATATTTTTAAAAAAGCACGTGCGCCTGAGAAGTAACAGGTATGGAGTTGTATTTTTAGAAAGTATTTCACCCTTTCAAAGTTACAGACTCATGTTTCTCTCAATTGTAACTTTATCCAAATTTGTTACAGGTTTGTAGATTAACTAAACTTAGTGTTAATTTTCACAGGTTGAAACTAGGGTCTGTCCCTTTAACTAAACTTAGTGTTAATTTTCACGGGTTGAAACTAGGATCTGTCCCTTTTAACTAAACTTAGTGTTAATTTTCACGGGTTGAAACTAGGGTCTGTCCCTTTAACTAAACTTAGTGTTAATTTTCACGGGTTGAAACTAGGGTCTGTCCCTTTAACTAAACTTAGTGTTAATTTTCACGGGTTGAAACTAGGGTCTGTCCCTTTAACTAAACTTAGTGTTAATTTTCACGGGTTGAAACTAGGGTCTGTCCCTTTAACTAAACTTAGTGTTAATTTTCACGGGTTGAAACTAGGGTCTGTCCCTTTAACTAAACTTAGTGTTAATTTTCACGGGTTGAAACTAGGATCTGTCCCTTTAACTAAACTTAGTGTTAATTTTCACGGGTTGAAACTAGGGTCTGTCCCTTTAACTAAACTTAGTGTTAATTTTCACGGGTTGAAACTAGGGTCTGTCCCTTTAACTAAACTTAGTGTTAATTTTCACGGGTTGAAACTAGGGTCTGTCCCTTTAACTAAACTTAGTGTTAATTTTCACGGGTTGAAACTAGGGTCTGTCCCTTTAACTAAACTTAGTGTTAATTTTCACGGGTTGAAACTAGGGTCTGTCCCTTTAACTAAACTTAGTGTTAATTTTCATGGGTTGAGACTAGGGTCTGTCCCTTTAACTAAACTTAGTGTTAATTTTCACGGGTTGAAACTAGGGTCTGTCCCTTTAACTAAACTTAGTGTTAATTTTCATGGGTTGAGACTAGGGTCTGTCCCTTTAACTAAACTTAGTGTTAATTTTCACGGGTTGAAACTAGGGTCTGTCCCTTTAAAGAGGACAACAACAAAAAAACGTACATTGCTTCGCTCGCGTGGGATGGGCGGGGGGGGGGGGGGGGGAGCACAGACCACCCTACCTCCCATCCCCGGTTCCTACAAGCGTTTACGTGTGTGTGATTTTTAGCTCACCTTAGCATTTCCTTAGCATGTAAATGTAAAATAAAAAGTGACGGGATGTAGCCCAGTGGTAAAGCGCTCGCCTGGTGCGCGATCGGTCTAGGATCAATCCCCGTGGTAGAGCTGGGCGGTATACCGTATATACCGTTCGGTATCGGTATCATGTCAATACCGATTTACGGTACCGACCACATTTCAAAATACCGAAATTTTGGTATTGAAAAATGCAAAGCACTAACAATATATAATGGGTTGGGTATAAGTCAGACGAGAGTCCTTATGTGTGGAATTTAATTTTACTTAGATGAAATTAGCGGATGAGCTTTAACTCGGACATGCATTTAAAGCCGAGTATACCGAAAATACCGCTCCATATCGGTACTGTATTCGGTACTGATACAAAACCAATACCGAGGTAAATCACCCCCAAAATACCGATATCGATACCGAACATCAATTTTCCTGTCTGGGATGGTGCATATAAAGATCCCATGCTGCTAATGTGAAAATGTTCCGGGTTTCTTCTCCAAGACTATATATCTGAATTACAAAATAGTTGCCATCCAATAGCCGGTGATTAATAAATCAATGTGCTCTAGAGATGTCATAATTAAACAAAACAAACTAACTTTTTTGTATGGTTTGACTCGAGCAGTTGTTCTCGCAAAAAAACACCAAAAAAACCCGATTTCTACGTGGGCGAAACACTGCTCGCTTTGTGACATGTCAATATACTTTTTTTAGATAATAGATACATTTAACAAAACTTTGCAGATTTGTTTTTCATTTAAACACAGAGCAATTGTTCTCATAAATACTTTCAGGAGAGCAATTTATTTTTCAGCATCAGTGTTCAAAAGTTTGTTTTGTTTAACGGCACCACTAGAGCACATTGATTTATTAATCATTGGCTATGGGATGTCAAACATATGATAATTTCGACATATAGTCTTAGAGAGAAAACCAGCTACATGTTTCCATTAGTAGCAAGGGATATTTTATATGCACCACCCCACAAACAGGATAGCACATACCACGGCCTTTGATATGGGCTCACCGACGGGGATCGATCCCAAACCGACAGCACATCAAGCGAGCGTTTTACAACTGGGCTACGTCCCGCCCCTATTAATTTTCAAAACTATAAACAATATTTTATGTTCAGTGGCGGATCCAAAAAATCAATTTGGGGTGGGGGGAGGGTAATGACATGAGGTGGAATGCCAAGGGAACTTTGGGGGAGGTTTGGAGAGGGATCATAAAAAAATATATATATATAATAAAATTATAACTCACAAAATTTAGGGGGCCCCTGCGCCCCCCCCCCCAGATCCGCCTCTGATGTTGTTGTTGTTGTTGTTGACCCATTGGACTATTTCTCGCTCCAGCCAGTGCTTCACAACTGGTCTAAGAAAGGCCGTGGTAAGTACTATCCTGTCTGTGGGATGGTACATATAAAAGATCCCTTGCTGCTAATCGAAAAGAGTAGCCCATCAAGTGGCGGCAGCGGGTTTCCTCTCTCAATATCGGTGTGGTCCTTAACCATATGCCCGACGACATATAACCGTAAATAAAATGTGTGGAGTGTGTTGTTAAATAAAACATTTCATTCCTTGCTTTACGTTGTGTGTTTGACTAGATTCTGCCTCGAAACGAACACCCGCCAGTCTGGTCCTTCCCCGCCGCTGTCGTAGCCGACGAAATGTCAGAGATTAGCATCGCGGAGAACGTGTCCGTGGGTACGACAGTGACGACGTTGTTAGCCAACGACACCGACCTGGGTGAGGGCGGACGGATCACCTACACACTGCTGGCAACTCTAGCGGGTAAGTATTACTATGCTGAGGTATTATTCCATTATTCCATGTGTGTACCTAACCTAAAAACCTAAAATAACCCGTTTGGGTGGGGGCGGTGGTGGGAGGGCGATTGAGGGCGGGTGAGGGTGGATGAGGCGTAGAAAGTGTTCAGTGAAATAAATCAGAACATATGCAAATTGTGTGGGGGTTTTCAGCTCACCAAAAAAAGCGATTTTCAAACTTAAAAAGGCGGACGCAGTTGCAGAGGGATTTGTTTCAGGGTCGACACCACCCCCACCCACCTACCCCCCACCCCACATCCCGCGCGCTCACAGGGGTTTTAAAATGTATTTTCCGGAGAGGCTCAACTCCAACCCCTACCCCCTAGAAACTTCACTTGCCACAATCTGGATTTCATACCTCCCCCGCATCACCCCCTCCCGCTCAATATCCTGCATACTTGCCTGAAAGGGCAATTTTCGTATATCTTGGAGAGGAGACGACTGAACCCTGTCCACCTATCCAGTAAAGGCACCCCAGATTATTCAGGATTTTATGGTGTGTGTGTGCGTGTATGTGTGTGCCTACGTGTGTTTGTGTGTGTATGTGTTTGTGTGTGTGTGCGCGCGTGTGCGTGTGCGCGTTTGTGTGCGCGTGTGTGTGCGCGCGCGCGCGCGCGTGCGCGTGTGTGTGTGCGCGTGTGTCGACGCCATCGTGCGTCGTTAAATAAAACATTTCCTTCCATGTTTTATGGTGTGTGAGAGTGTAGGGGAGTTTCCGGTTAACCTTGTAATAAGCAGTCATCACACAGGTAACAGACGAATTCAGATATATGGAACTGCATCAATTTGGATGATTTTAGAATTGTGTGCAATTTCACTGTTTCCATCTATATGTGTGGGGAGAGACGTAGCGCACTGGTAAGGCGCTCGCTAGATGCGCGGTCAGTTTGGGACCGGTCCCCGTCAGTGGACCCATTGGGCTATTTTTCGCCCCAGCCAGTGCTCCACGACTGGTACATCAAAGGCCGTTGTATGTGCTATCCTGTCTGTGGGATGGTGCATATAAAGGACCCCTGGCTGCTAATTGAAAAGAGTAGCCCATGAAGTGGCGACAGCGGGTTTCTTCACTCAATCTCTGTGTGGTCCTTAACCATATGTCCGACACCATATAACCGTAAATAAAATGTGTTGAGTGCGTCGTTAAATAAAATATTTTCTTCCTTTCTTCCATCTATATGTCTGTCTTTCTGTCTGTCTGACTCTGCCTGTCTACACGTATCCGCCTCTCTGGGGGGTTTTCTGTGACAGATAGAAAGGGGAGAGAGAATGAGAGAGGGTAAGAGGTTATGATAAATTATTTTATCATAACCGGCCTCGGTGGCGTCGTGGTTAGGTCATCGGTCTACAGGCTGGAAGGTACTGGGTTCAGATCCCAGTCGAGGCATGGGATTTTTAATCCAGATACCGACTACAAACCCTGAGTGAGTGCTCCGCAAGGCTTATTGGGTAGGTGTAAACCACTTGCACCGACCAGTGATCCATAACTAGTACAACAAAGGCCATGGTTTGTGATATCCTGCTTGTGGGAAGCGCAAATAAAAGATCCCTTGCTGCCTGTCGTACAAGAGTAGCCTATGTAGCGATAGCGGGTTTCCTCTAAAAAGCAGTATCAGAATGACCATATGTTTGACGTCCAATAGCCGATGATAAGATAAAAAATCAATGTGCTCTAGTGGCGTCGTTAAATAAAACAAACTTTACTTTTTATTTTATCATTTTATGGTGGAAGGGATGTGGGGGTGGGGGAGATGTTAGTTTTTAAGATCCAGACGTCTTGCGATGTTTTTCTTAAAAGAGCTATGTCAACGTTGCAATAATGGTCTTATGCGGTGATGATCAACATCCAAACCATCACTCTTCCAGAACGGTTTTAAGAATGGTCTAAACACGCCTTGTGGAATATATCTATAAGATGCATTTAGTAGGCCGTGTACAATTCTTGAGTTGTACTCTTCTATCATTTGTTCATTGGACACATGTTATCGTTTTTGTAATGTCTGAAATTTAATAGTTTGTCAACTTCCGTTTTATACATTTTTAACTCATCTGAGTTGGATCTAGACCATTTTAGTTTAATGCCACCAGAATTCATATTTGATATATTTTCTGAACATTTAATTATTGAAATATCACTATGTAATGAGTAGTGATCTGAAATTTCATATGGAATAACATGGTTAAATGTATGCTTGAGTATATATCCTCTCATATACTCGGGGATACATATATAGTCAATAGTACTTCTGTTAGTGTTGTCTTTTGATCTAAAGGTACATTTCGCTTGTTCAGGTGAAATACAGGATGTTGACACTAGGTGTCTTTGTATGAATAGCTTTTCTGTTAACATTTTAGCTCTATAACTTTTCTTGATTTCAGTTCTGTGAATATCGGCATTTAAGTCACCTGCTATCATACATATTCCGTCAGCGGAGTATTTGTCAAAAATTTCACACACATTTTCAATAGTTTCTAAATATTGATTGTTCGTGCTATTGGTTGAAGGAAGACGTGTTCCTATCAGGTATACATTTTCATATGCCGGTTTGGTTAATTTAATCAAGATAATATTTTCGTAATCACATTCGATGTTTTTAACCTGAAAGTTTGTGGTTTCGTGATACTTAATGGCTATACCCCCACAACCTCGAGTACAGCGCTTCGAGTTTTCATCGCATTTTATATCACTGGCATATTTCTGACAAACAGACCGGGATCCGTGTGAGCGTTTTACTCGCCGTATTAAAGCAGCGGTTTTCAGGAAACTGTTGACATTTTCTCTTTGCGTAAGCATATATAATGCATCGAACATGGTTTAATTCACTGTCATTGTTTTCATATATTTGTATTATGATTCTTTCAAAGTTATGTTTGTCTAAGTTACCAAGTTGATCATGAATATTTTGAAATACCTCTGTTTCCACTCGAGTAACTTCTTGCGTGTCGTGTACTGAAGTGTCATTGTATTCCAAATCAGCCTCTGCTTCGTTGACACTGAAACAAACAGTCTCCATTGTGTACGTTGTCGCTATCGTTGTGGAGAAGCTGACACAGGTTTAACAGTGAGTAGATTTCATAACAGGTTAAGCAGTATTGGAATGTTCAGTACGTTGTATTTTCAAAGTAACGATATATCTTCAAAATGTCAAATTAAACTTCACAAATTTTACTTACATTATAGTGTCATGTAGATCATAAACCTCATATACAGCTTTTGCTTGTGTTAAATCACAGTTTTCAATGAAAATTCGATATAAGTCAAGAGCAATCGTGAAAGACGTCTTTCCTGTCATTGATCACGTGACCCTTTCGATCCCCAACCCTGTCGCAATTTGACCCTCAATAGCCGATGTAATGTTCGTGCTGGGGTGTCGTTAAACATCCATTCATTTATTTAACCCACATTTCGTTGGGAACTTAAATTTGTGGGTCGAAATTGTACACGAAAAACATTTGTTTTATTTAACGAAACCACTAAAGCACATTGATTTATTTATTATCAGCTTGTTGGGTGTCAAACAATGCGTCTGGTGGTGAAAAACTATGGTCTTAGAGAGAAAACCCGCTACTCTTTTTTTCAATAGTAGCAAGGGATCTTTTAAATGCACCATTCCACAGACAGACCGGCCTCGGTGGCATCGTGGTTAGGACATCGGTCTACAGGCTGGTAGGTACTGGGTTCGGATCCCAGTCGAGGCATGGGATTTTTAATCCAGATGCCGACTCCAAACCCTGAGTGAGTGCTCCGCAAGGCTCAATGGGTAGGTGTAAACCACTTGCACCGACCAGTGATCCATAACTGGTTCAACAAAGGCCATGGTTTGTGCTATCCTGCCTGTGGGAAGCGCAAATAAAAGATCCCTTGCTGCCTGTCTTAAAAGTGTAGCCTCTTAAAAACAGTGTCAGAATGACCTTATGTTTGACGTCCAATAGCCGATGATAAGATAATAAATCAATGTGCTCTAGTGGCATCGTTAAATAAAACAAACTTTACTTTACTTTGCATAGCACATACCACGGCCTTTGATATACCAGTCGTGGTACACTAATGCAGGAATTACACGAAACGTAGATCACCACAAACAAAAATAATGATTTCACAGTATTTAATAAGCAGATAATAGAGCATGCTTTGTTAAGCATAGTTTAATTTCCCGGCAGCAGATTATCATGGTCTCGAGGTTTTGACGACACCCCTGATACGCCGTATTTCGCAACAAACGTTGTTGTTGGCGCACGTATATTGCGGACGTAGATTTGCTGGGTCACAGTCAGGCTTCAAACACGTATTTGGAGCTGTACACACTACAAAAACAAAACAATATGGTATACGACATCATTGTTTTTACAGCATAAGATGTTTCCGACTAATAAAATATTTCTACGATTAAACACATTAAATATATTTTCTTGTTTAGAATATCAGTGTCTGTATATTCATGTGTTTCTAGTCGTCTTAATATTTGTAAGAAGCCCAAACTGGATTTTGTTTTCAAATAATTTCGTACGTACAAAAAGTATATATATTTTAGGAAATAAAATGAAATTTAACCTAGTAGAAGTATTAGAATGATGAGAAACACGTTTAATATACAGCCACTAATATTGTATGCAGGAAAAAAAAAATGTAACTACAATCGATGAAAAGTTTCTGTTAGTCGATAACATCTTACAAATTGCAGCAAACTCAGGAATGTCCCTTTACAGAACTATATACATGTAATATGTTAGTAAAATCAAACTGACTGGGTTTTTTTATTTGAATTTTATTTTTTATTATTATTACTTTTAACTTGTGAGCCGATTTGTTTGGGGGGTTTTTAATGGGGGTTTTTAAAAAACAAAAAACAAAATATATATATATATATATATATATATATTACAGGAAATATGTATAAATACTGAAAATTTCAGGAAATATGTGTAAGATCTGATTCACTCAGGAAATATGTGTAATTCCTGAAAATTCCTGAAATCTGATGGTGAAAATTATATATATTCCTTGAAATAATTCTCATGGGCCATGAAGAATAAACCATTCTTGCCCACTGGACAGGGTTATACAGCGTTTGCACGGTGCTAGAAAAATCTGTCCGACCCTAGGGCTTGATAAATCTGTCTGACCCGAAGGCTAGACGATTTCTACATACGCGTGACGTCATAACTCATGTTTTACGACGATTGACGTCATAACTCATGTTTTCCAGAATTCTGTTTGCCACTTAACGTTGTATCATTGTTTTAAAAATATTTAAACAATTAATATTTTCAACTTTATATTTATTTGTAAATTGTTACATTTTTATGTCGTTGCATAATGAGGACTATATTTTTCCGCGTATGATTAAAGGAGTTTGCAGGTGAAATGTTTATGAATCGTTCTACAATAAACAAACCGTAGTTTACAAAATTAATCTTTTGTTACTATAATTAAATGGGCATGGAAAAAAATCAATCTCTG
Source organism: Gigantopelta aegis (assembly GCF_016097555.1). Lineage (NCBI taxonomy): Eukaryota > Metazoa > Mollusca > Gastropoda > Neomphalida > Peltospiridae > Gigantopelta > Gigantopelta aegis. The sequence goes on from NC_054699.1 coordinate 8,879,199, forward strand.
TTGTGAGGTATAAATAAGGCAATTCCAATCCTCAGGTCAAAATGTTTTGTTTTAAACATTTTGTCCCTCGGGTTGGAATTGCCTTATCTATACCTCACAACGGTGATAGATTCTATGAATTGGGGGATAATATCACAGTGTTTCGTTGTTAACTATAAGGATTTATCACAAAATTTGGATTTTTCTTCAAATGGGGACACATGTCGACAAGGTGTGTAAAGCGCTAACTTCAAAAATAACTCTGCTATCAAAACTAAATAAGTATCTTCCTCTAAATATTAGAATACTTTATTATTAAAGGGGCATACCCTAGTTTTTAAACACTAAGGTATATTTTTGACTACTATAGCCGTTTTTGATAACTGAAATCATACTTTACTTAGATTTTATGGTTTAGATTATCAATTTCCGTACATTCGAAGTGTCTTTGTTTTTAATATCATAAAATGCATTTCTCATATGTTTAAAAACGCACGTGCTTCTGAGATGTAACAGTTATATATGGAGTCGAGTTTTAGTCCTTTTTGAGAGTATTTTACCATTTCAAAGTCACAGACTCATGTTTCACTCAATTGGAACTTTATCCAAATGTGTTTCAGGTTTATAAATTAACTAAACTTAGTGTTAATTTTCACGGGTTGAAACTAGGGTCTGTCCCTTTAACTAAACTTAGTGTCAATTTTCACGGGTTGAAACTAGGGTCTGTCCCTTTAACTAAACTTAGTGTCAATTTTCACGGGTTGAAACTAGGGTCTGTCCCTTTAACTAAACTTAGTGTTAATTTTCACGGGTTGAAACTAGGGTCTGTCCCTTTAACTAAACTTAGTGTTAATTTTCACGGGTTGAAACTAGGGTCTGTCCCTTTAACTAAACTTAGTGTTAATTTTCACGGGTTGAAACTAGGGTCTGTCCCTTTAACTAACTTAGTGTTAATGTTCACGGGTTGAAACTAGGGTCTGTCCCTTTAATGTTTCGATTACTGTTTGACTATATGGGAAAATTGTTCTAAATTAGACTTACAAAGAATAAATAAATTACAAAACTGAACAGCACGTACTATTTTTGACAAATCACCTGATAATCCAACATATTTACTTTTTCATTAACTAAAGTTGCTAAAAATAAACAGAAGAGTCATTCTTGTATATAAAGCACTAAACGGACTTACTCCTCAGTACCTCAGAGACCTGTTCAATCCAATATCATCAGTTTATGAACATCGCCCCATTGATGATGGAAATATGTTAGCTCCCCGACCAAAAATAGAGCACTACAACAAAAGCTTTCAATTTTTTGGAGTTGGTATCTGGAAGAGTTTACCTAATGATGTTAAAAAATGTACTAGTTTAAATATATTTAAGAACAATTTTTTCAAACACGATTGCTCTTCTATATAATTATGTTTTTATATCTTTTATGGTTTTATATATTGTGCATTACATGTATGGTAGTAGTATAAGGGCCAGTACAGTGCCATGACCTACTTTCCGTGACCTTGACCTTGGTGTCTGGCCTTGGTGTGAGTCATAGTGGTGTGGTCTACTAGGGTGAACGCTCGCCCGTGTCCCTGACCGACTTAGGTTGGTACTGATGTCCTTGGACTGGTCCTGACCGACTTAGGTTGGTACTGATGTCCTTGGACTGGCCCTGACCGATTTGTTTAGCATTGACCGACTTAGAAGGCAGTGACTGGTATACCTGGGCAGGTGTGCGACCTTGGTGTAAGTCATAGCCTTGACGTACTTGGTGTGTGACTCATCGCCTAGCCTTGACAGGGATGGTGTAGGATCCCAAATTGCTACTAATGGGAAAGTGCAGCGCTTTTCTCTCTAAAACTGTCAGAAGTATGTTTCACATCCAATAGCCGATGATTAATAAATCGAGATGCTCTAGTGGTGTCGTTAACCTACCACTTCTAAGGACTGCCCGACGCGAGGTAGTGTATTTAATTTTAGCGCGCTGAATGATGAATGGTTATCACTGTTTACATCCGGTAAGTGATGGTATCTTGTGTTGTCAGTCTCTAAATAAAATACTCTATGGAACTTCTAGAAGTTAAGTTCTCAAAGTCTGGCAGAAAGACGAAATGATTGAAATAGATGAAAAAAGGAATTCTCGTTCTACACTATCTGATAGCGCATTCACAAGATTATTATGAACTGACCTATTTCGTCGCTTCATCCCGCGAGCGCACACACACCCACACATATATATGGTTTAAATGACAGGTTTTGCCAATATTTCGGTAGCTCATTCGTTAGCGTAGTCGACTTGAGCGTGAAAGGTACGTCGTTCGTATCTCATGTGGTAGAATTGTTTCTTTCTATTATTATTTTTTAAATTAGTTTATTTATTTATTTGTTTTTATTTTATTTATTTATTTGTTTATTTATTTATTATGTTCAAGCAGAACCCAATACAAGCATCCTCTAATAACCCTGTGTGGACGGGACGTAGCTCAGTGTTCCCTTGAGGTGCGGTAGGTCTGGGATCGATCCCCGTCGGTGGGCCCATTGGGCTATATCCAGCCAGTGCTCCACAACTGGACAACGACCGTGGTATGTGCTATCCTGCCTGTGGGAAGTGCAAATAAAAGATCCCTTGCTGCTAATCGGAAGAGTAGCCCATATAGTGGCGACAGCGGGTTTCCTCTCAAAATCTGTGTGGTCCTTAACCATATGTCTGACGCCATATAACCGTAAATAAAATGTGTTGAGTGCGTCGTTAAATAAAACATTTCTTTCTTTCCTCAATCAATATCTGTGTGGTCCTTAACCATTATGTCCGTATAACCGTAAATAAAATGTGTTGAGTAAATAAAAGATTTCCTTCCTCGTAAAATAAAGATTAATTGAATACAAATATTTATTTTTAGTATTTTGTTTTAGTCATAGGGAAAGAAAGACATATTTGTCTCGAAGAAAGGAATGTCTGTTAAGAAGAAAGGCATATGCGTTAAGGAGAAGAAAGGGATGTTTGTTAAGAAGAAGAAAGGAATGTGTGTGTGTGTGTGTGTGTGTGTGTGTGTGTGTGTGTGTGTGTGTGAAACATCCCCAGCCCATTGCTTTGAAGAAAGAACGACCTTGGCACACTTGGCAGGTGTCTGGCCTTGGTGTGAGTCAGGGACCGACCTTGGCATACTTGGCAGGTGTCTGGCCTTGGTATGAGTCATGCCCTGACCTACTTAGACTAGTTCCGTTGTGCCCTTGGACTGTCCCCCAGACTATTGTCCTTGGCCTACTTACGACTGGCCTTGACCTATGTAGGCTCGTATTTAGATATAAAAAGGGGTGTTTTGTTAGTAGCGTCATTCGCTTGCCGAAAGTTCTGTGAACGAGATCTATTTTTGCTTTGGAGTTTGAAGATATTCTGGTACGAAGAAAATGACATCGGGATATTCGAGCAGTGTTAGTAGCAGCAGCAGCAGTAGCGACGAGGACGACGTCTTGGTCTGCAAATGTTCAGAAAGACATACAATCAAATGTAAAAGAGTGACTACCAAACAAGATGAGAAGAAGAAGAGTATTCATTATACGGATCAAACGGATGCTACACGTGACATTGGGGTTGGAACTGAAGATGGCGAACTCGTGGATGAACCCACAGATCAGACGGATGCTGCCTGTGAAACAGATGCTGCCTGTGAGGAAGATTGCTATTCGAGACGTTACGTGTTCTGTCATCGTCCCGAAATGAGACATTTCTATGCCCGGATGCTGACGTATGCTCGGTGGCCCATACAATTACGTCAACAACCAAAAGAACTTGCCAAGGCCGGTTTCTACTACACGAGAGACCACGATGCCATCACCTGTTACTGTTGCGGACTTCGCGTCTACCGATGGAAGAAGACAGACGACCCAGTGATGGAACATTACAGACTCTCTCCAAGATGTCCTTATGTGAACAACCTGTTCAGACATTAAATGTTTTAGACACTTGTGTGCTATGTTTTCATGTTGTATGTTGTGAATAAAACCGTGAATAACAGGTTTTGCTTTCTTATTTATGTCCTGGGTCCATGAGTGTGTCTCTGGACGTGTCCCTATGGTAGTAACACTGGTAAAGGGTAATATTTTGGTAACGATGTTTTTTGAGAGCTCGCACGATGAGTTTTGTGCTTGGGAGGAGGGACACTGGTCATACGTATCACACACATTCAAACATTCCTGTACCATATCTTTATGCGTCATACGGTATATAAGTAAAATAGTTTTGGAAAACTCGTCATTTGAGGTAGAACTTTGAGAGGAGCAACATGTCAGACCAGTACAAGTTATATGTACCCGACGTGGATAAGTGGACCCGTTTCTATAAACTGCAGGCACAAGGTAAACTTCAACCTCACTTCGAAATTCAACGTGGTGGGGAAAGTCAGATCATGTACAGTGTGGATCGATGTCTAGAACTCTACGATCCCACGTGGAAAAAAGAAAAAGAGGAACAGAACAAGTCCCCGACACCCAAAGTCGTCATGGTCTCCCCAACACAACAAGTGGTAGAGCAAGCCAAAGCCGATCTGAAACGGAAACAACAACAACAACTACAAAGTGGTACGGGTTGGAAAGCCCCGAAACTGCAGAAGCATTTCTAAATAAGCTATAAAAGGAACTATGTGGGTCAGATATCGTCATTTCATTTAGAGTCGTCATGCAGAGCACATGTTCAGAATGTGGTTTCACATTCTCGAGGAGAGACGCCGTGTTAAGACATTTTCAACAAAAACATGCTAAAGGTCTACCACCACCACCACCACCACCACCACAGCAGCAACCACCACCACCACAGCAGCCACCACCACCATCACCACCACAGCAGCCACCACCACAGCAGCAGCCACCGCCATCACCACCACCACAGCAGCAGCCACCACCACCACCACCACAGCAGCAGCATCCCCTAAGATTGCTACATCCCTTCACCATGATCGTGTCGGGACCCACGTCATGTGGAAAGACATTTTTGGTATACAAATTGTTGAGAGATGGTAAAATCCAGCCGCCTCCCCAGCGCATCATCTGGCTCTACAAACGATGGCAACCCCTCTATGATATGATCAAAAAGGTTGCTCGAGTGAAATTTGTTCAAGGTATACCTGAGAATTTGGAAAAGGATCGTTATTTGGATCCCAGAGTTAGAAATCTCATCGTGTTGGACGACCTGATGTGTATGGCTAATAAAGACCCAAGGATCACCGACCTGTTCACAGAAGGAAGTCATCACAGAAACTTATCCGTCATCGCTATCAACCAGAACCTGTATCACAGCAAGGACCCGACACAGAGAAGAAACTGCCATTATCTAGCGCTGTTCAACAACCCCATCGACAAGCAGCAAGTTCTGACTTTGGCACGGCAGATGTATCCGGAAAACACTAGTCATTTCATGCATCAGTTTGAGGAAGCTACCCACAGGCCCTACGGACATCTCTTGGTGGACTTGAAACCGACCATACCCGAACATTGGCGTCTTCGGCCTAATGGTTTAGAGACGGGGCCGTCCGAATGGTATAAAAGCACGAGCGTAACGGCGAATGTCTCAGAAGACGTGCAACCACTGTCGAAGAAAGAGCTCTACCTGCAAATTATGCAAAGGGGCGCATTCAAGAGAAAACTACCAGGCATACCCGCCTACGAAAGTGACGACGAAGAAGATGATGAGGTAGAACCCTATCTGAAAAAAGTCAAGAGGATGCAGTCTTGCGATACGTGTGGTCTGGTCTTTAAAGACGGAAGCGACTTGCAGCGACACGTGAAAACGTGCGAAAAGGGAAATGGAAAAGAAGAAGAGCCGTCGCCCGACCTGGAAAACGAAGGCATTCTTCTCATGGTGGAACGTGAATGCGACATCAATCGTGACTATCTCCAAAGCAAGAGGAAACGCTACGAAGAAAAAAACATGTCCCAAGATGCCATTGAAAGAAACATGAAGACATTGCAATGGAAGTTAGTTAAAGACACGTACTCTCGCTTTCTGACATATATGCATTACTTTGACAAAGGTCCCAACACCAGGAAAATTTTACAGTTTGTGAATCCAGACAAAGATGTGAGACCACAGATTCGTTGTAAATTAAATCAGTATCGTTCATGGATCGGCGAATATTTGGATGAACAAGACGACGACGATACCCACGATGAGGAGGACGACGATGATGAAGAGAAATGAACACTCATATTATTCACATGTCGCCATAAAGGCCTCTCGATGTAACCCAATGTGTGTCCATTTCATGTGTAGTTGTCTCTAGAGAGACCAGTGATTGTAATTTAGAAATAAAAAAATTAAAAACCAAACCATTGCGTTTGTTTTTTGTGTTTTTTACTCTATGACTAGATTTGTGATTGGATATTTCTACCGCTACTTTATAGTAGCAAGAGCTGTGTGTACAAGACAGAACATACCACGACCTTTGATATACCAGACATAATACACTGGTTGGCTATAGCTTAATGGGCCACCGACGGGGATCGATCCTAGATCGACCACTGTATTTACCCATTTGGTAATTAAAAAGCCCTGTAAAAAGGCTTGTACTCTAGGGAAATACTTGTGTTTAAAATGCAATTAAAAGATCATAGGTTAGGTTGGAGGGTTGAGTTGCAGTCACGCGTTCTTTCTTCAAAGAAGTGGGTTGGGGATGTTTCACACACACACACACACACACACACACACACACACACACACACACACACACACATTCCTTTCTTCCCTTAACAAACATCCCTTTCTTCTCCTTAACAAATTTCCTTTCTTCTCCTTAACGCATATGCCTTTCTTCTTAACAAACATTCCTTTCTTCGAGACAAATATGTCTTTCTTTCCCTATGACTAAAACAAAATACTAAAAATAAATATTTGTATTCAATTAATCTTTATTTTACGAGGAAGGAAATCTTTTATTTACTCAACACATTTTATTTACGGTTATACGGACATATGGTTAAGGACCACACAGATATTGATTGAGGAAAGAAAGAAATGTTTTATTTAACGACGCACTCAACACATTTTATTTACGGTTATATGGCGTCAGACATATGGTTAAGGACCACACAGATTTTGAGAGGAAACTCGCTGTCGCCACTTCATGGGCTACTCTTTCCGATTAGCAGCAAGGGATCTTTTATTTGCACTTCCTACAGGCAGGATAGCACATACCACAGTCGTTGTCCAGTTGTGGAGCACTGGCTGGATATAGCCCAATGGGCCCACCGACGGGGATCGATCCCAGACCTACCGCACATCAAGGGAACACTGAGCTACGTCCCGTCCACACAGGGTTATTAGAGGATGCTTGTATTGGGTTCTGCTTGAACATAATAAATAAATAAACAAATAAATAAATAAAATAAAAACAAATAAATAAATAAATAAATAAACTAATTTAAAAAATAATAATAGAAAAAAACAATTCTACCACATGAGATACGAACGACGTACCTTTCACGCTCAAGTCGACTACGCTAAAGACTGAGCTACCGAGATATTGGCAAAGCTTGTCATTTAAACCATATATATGTGTGTGGGTGTGTGTGCGCTCGCGGGATGAAGCGACGAAATAGGTCAGTTCATAATAATCTTGTGAATGCGCTATCAGATAGTGTAGAACGAGAATTCCTTTTTTCACCTATTTCAATCATTTCGTCTTTCTGCCAGACTTTGAGAACGTAACTTGTAGAAGTTCCGTAGAGTATTTTATTTAGAGACTGACAACACAAGATACCATCACTTGCCGGATGTAAACAGTGATAACCATTCATCATTCAGCGCGCTAAAATTAAATACACTACCTCGCGTCGGGCAGTCCTTAGAAGTGGTAGGTTAACGACACCACTAGAGCATCTCGATTTATTAATCATCGGCTATTGGATGTGAAACATACTTCTGACAGTTTTAGAGAGGAAAGCCGCTGCACTTTCCCATTAGTAGCAATTTGGGATCCTACACCATCCCTGTCAAGGCTAGGCGATGAGTCACACACCAAGTACGTCAAGGCTATGACTTACACCAAGGTCGCACACCTGCCCAGGTATATCAGTCACTGCCTTCTAAGTCGGTCAATGCTAAACAAATCGGTCAGGGCCAGTCCAAGGACATCAGTACCAACCTAAGTCGGTCAGGGACACGGGCGAGCGTTCACCCTAGTAGACCACACCACTATGACTCAAACCAAGGCTAGACACCAAGGTCAAGGTCACGGAAAGTAGGTCATGGCACTGTAGAGGCCCTTATACTACTTATGGTTTTGTTAGGTGTCATTTTGGATATCGTTACATGATAATAAACACTAGTGCTTAGTGGGGGGGGGGGGGGGTCTGAACGCGGGACAGCTTGCAGTGTAAAGTTGCTATTGAAACGTTTTTGTTGTGGAGTATAACCGTAGTAGGTTTGCTTGAATGTCAATAAACGCAGTGCTGTGACCTCTATTAGTTTAAATCTACTTTGCAAAGTTATCAAATTATCGAAGTATGTGATCTGAAAAATATCACATACTTCCATTATACTGGAACTGCTAGATATTATCTGTTCTGTATGTATGTGTGCGTGCGTGTACCAGGCTGGCCCAGCCCTGTTACTGATAAATGGTGGTAAAACGTATTTAATTAAAAACTAGTTACAGTGTAATTATAATGTCACAATCGATTTGATTGCGAAATATCGGTGAACAATTCATTAGTTATTGGAAACAAATCGTATCTAGTAATGTTCCTCGTTTATTTGTTTGTCAGCTTGCCTTGTTCATTATGACGTCGACCAGACAGACTCATTAATATATATTTGCAATTTAATATACACACAACGGATTACGATTAGAAGAGTTAAATGAGAGCGGAATGTGTTATTAATGATCCCGGTCCAGCGTGTTGCGCGAAGGAATAAAAGAAACGCGCGTGACGTAGCCCAGTGTGGGTTACAGCAGCTTGCACGTTAAAACCTATGACCTGACGAGACCGTAGCTCGATGTGCGGTCTGTCTAGGATCGATCCCAGACGGCGGTCTCATTGGGTTATTTCTCGTTCCAGCCAGTGCACCATGACTGGTATATAAATTTAGAATGATAAAACCATATTCCGTGATCAAGATAGTATATCTGCACAAGGCAGTCGAAAGGATATCTTAAGCAAACTTGTGATTGCTTCCATGATCCACTATCAGGTGCTCGTGCCACTCCCCTAGGAGATCCGTAACAGCCACTCCCTAGGTGATCCGTAACAGCCACTCCCCTAGGAGATCCGTAACAGCCACTCCCCTAGGAGATCCGTAACAGCCACTCCCCTAGGAGATCCGTAACAGCCACTCCCTAGGTGATCCGTAACAGCCACTCCCCTAGGAGATCCGTAACAGCCACTCCCCTAGGAGATCCGTAACAGCCACTCCCCACTCCCCTAGGAGATCCGTAACAGCCACTCCCCTAGGTGATCCGTAACAGCCACTAACAGCCACTCCCTTTGGAGATCCGAAACAGCCACTCCCCTAGGTGATCCGTAACAGCCACTCCCCTAGGAGATCCGTAACAGCCACTCCCCTAGGAGATCCGTAACAGCCACTCCCCTAGGAGATCCGTAACAGCCACTCCCCTAGGTGATCCGTAACAGCCACTCCCTTAGGAGATCCGTAACAGCCACTCCCCTAGGTGATCCGTAACAGCCACTCCCCTAGGAGATCCGTAACAGCCACTCCCCTAGGACATTCGTAACAGCCACACCCCTAGGAGATCCGTAACAGCCACTCCCCTAGGTGATCCGTAACAGCCACTCCCCTAGGAGATCCGTAACAGCCACTCCCCTAAGTGATCCGTAACAGCCACTCCCCTAGGAGATCCGTAACAGCCACTCCCCTAGGAGATCCGTAACAGCCACTCCCCTAGGAGATCCGTAACAGCCACTCCCCTAGGTGATCCGTAACAGCCACTCCCCTAGGACATCCGTAACAGCCACTCCCCTAGGTGATCCGTAACAGCCACTCTCCTAGATGATCCGTAACAGCCACTCCCCTAGGACATCCGTAACAGCCACTCCCCTAGGTGATCCGTAACAGCCACTCCCCTAGGTGATCCGTAACAGCCACTCCCTTTGGAGATCCGAAACAGCCACTCCCTTAGGAGATCCGTAACAGCCACTCCCCTAGGTGATCCGTAACAGCCACTCCCCTAGGAGATCCGTAACAACCACTCCCCTAGGAGATCCGTAACAGCCACTCCCCTAGGAGATTTGTAACAGCCACTCCCCTAGGAGATCCGTAACAGCCACTCCCCTAGGTGATCCGTAACAGCCACTCCCCTAGGACATCCGTAACAGTCACTCCCCTAGGAGATCCGTAACAGCCACTCCCCTTGGTGATCCGTAACAGCCACTCCCTTTGGAGATCCGAAACAGCCACTCCCTTAGGAGATCCGTAACAGCCACTCCCCTAGGTGATCCGTAACAGCCACTCCCCTAGGAGATCCGTAATAGCCACTCCCCTAGGACATTCGTAATAGTCACTCCCCTAGGAGATCCGTAACAGCCACTCCCCTAGGAGATCCGTAACAGCCACTCCCCTAAGTGATCCGTAACAGCCACTCCCCTAGGAGATCCGTAACAGCCATTCCCCTAGGAGATTTGTAACAGCCACTCCCCTAGGAGATCCGTAACAACCACTCTCCTAGATGATCCGTAACAGCCACTCCCCTAGGACATCCGTAACAGTCACTCCCCTAGGAGATCCGTAACAGCCACTCCCCTAGGTGATCCGTAACAGCCACTCCCTAGGAGATCCATAACAGCCACTCCCCTAGGAGATCTGTATCAGTCGCTCCCTTAGGAGATCCGTAACAGCCATTCCCCTAGGAGATCCGTAACAACCACTCCCCTAAGTGATCCGTAACAGCCACTCCCCTAGGAGATCCGTAACAGCCACTCCCCTAGGTGATCCGTAACAGCCACTCCCCTAGGTGATCCGTAACAGCCACTCCCCTAGGTGATCCGTAACAGCCACTCCCCTAGGAGATCCATAACAGCCACTCCCCTAGGAGATCTGTATCAGTCGCTCCCTTAGGAGATCCGTAACAGCCACTCCCCTAGGAGATCCGTAACAGCCACTCCCCTAGGTGATCCGTAACAGCCACTCCCCTAGGTGATCCGTAACAGCCACTCCCTAGGAGATCCATAACAGCCACTCCCCTAGGAGATCTGTATCAGTCGCTCCCTTAAGAGATCCGTAACAGCCACTCCCCTAGGAGATCTGTAACGTCCGTAACAGCCACTCCCCTAGGAGATCCGTAACAGCCATTCCCCTAACAGATATACCAGTCGTGGTGCACTGGTTGGAACGAGAAATAGCCCAATGGGCCCACGGATGGAGATCGATCCCAGTACACAGGATAGAGGTCAATGGAATATATACAGCTGTGATGGCCTGCACTGAAGAGTCAGTTAAAATACAATGATGATATCAGGTGTTCGCGAAAGACGAGCATACCCTGCCTACCGATGACACCCACCATGTGCACAACCTACAGCTATCAAGTCCATACCCTGCCCCACCGGTGACACCCATGATGTGCACAACTACAGCTATCAAGTCCATAGTCGAAATGTACAGGATTTTCACCAAAAACATGAAAAGGTATGTACATGGTCAAAATAGGGTACTGCGTCAGACATTATTTTAGTCAGTGATGTGTCATATCTACCATAAACCGTTTTGAAGGCTTTCGGGATCCTTACATACTATAACCCTTACAAAGCGACTTCTCTACAAGAAAAAAGGTGAAGTCATCCCTTTTATCATACAGCTGTGTATGAAGGCCAAACGTCGTTCTGAATCTCTATGTATAGACGTTTTGCTTAAAGTTCAAGTACGCTCATCATGTGCACATTGGCTGATATCGCCGGTTGCTCTTCGCAGAGTAGTATTAACATAAAGACACAGAGTGCTCCTGTTTGAACAGTAAATATCAAGTCAGTATTCATATTAGCTCAGTTCGTGCCAGACTCTCATACCATTGGCCGATCCAAAGGGGGATTACACAGGCTCCATGACCCCCATCTTCTCCGCACGTTCGATTTGCTCTTTTTAATGACTTTTTCTGTTTCTAAATTCATCACCCACAATATACAACATTAAATTGTAGAGAGAGAGACTGATTTTGAAAGCTAAACACCCTAAGAATAAGTGAAACAACCAAAGCATGCTCTGCTATTCTGATTGACAGATTCTACAAGATCAAAACGTTCAGTGGATATTTCATTGGTAGTTGTATAACTACAAACTAACTGAACATTACTTTGTTTCTTTGCCCCTGCGCGTGCTGTAACCTCACCGTGGTGCAGGGGTGTAACATTCTCTTTGAGAATGGCCAATACAGCACAAATCCCCTTGTTTTCTTCCATATACAATTAGAGTTTTGAATAAAAGTCAGTATCTATCTGTGATATTTGTATTTTTGCACAGTTCTTTACACTGTGTTTTTATTTAAATCATAAACTTTTATATTGATGTTGATCATCACTTTATTTGTTTGCATTACCATAGTTTGACGCCCAATAGCCGATGTATTTTTCGTGCTGGGGTGTCGTTAAATATTTATTCATTCATTCATTCATTGTTTCTTTGTGTCCGGTAATGTGAAGGAATTCATAAACGGCTTAATGAATGAACCAATCAATTACCGAGTGAAATAGTGAATGAATTCATGCTTAACGCCAATCTAGCACGAATGAAAACATTTGCTTCTACATGTCAAATAAAGATATACGAATCCATGGTGGTTGAAACAAATTTATGGTTAAAACTGACATACAAAATTGCTAAATAACTATGTATACAACACTCTTTCACTGGTATAGGGAAATCTATTATTAAAGGGACATACTCTAGTTTTTAAACACTAAGGTATATTTTTGACTATTATAGCCGTTTTTGATAACTGAAATCATACTTAACTTAGATTTTATGGTTTAGATTATCAATTTCCGTACATTCACAAAATGCATTTCTCATATTTTAAAAAACGCACGTGCGTCTGAGAAGTAACAGTTATGGAGTCGAGTTTAGTCCGTTTTTAGAGGGTATTTCACCATTTCAAATCACAGACTCATGTTTCACTCAATTGTAACTTTATCCAAATGTGATACAGGTTTGTAGATTAACTAAACTTAGTGTTAATGTTCACGGGTTGAAACTGGGGTCTGTCCCTTTAACTAAACTTAGTGTTAATGTTCACGGGTTGAAACTGGGGTCTGTCCCTTTAACTAAACTTAGTGTTAATGTTCACGGGTTGAAACTGGGGTCTGTCCCTTTAACTGAACTTAGTGTTAATGTTCACGGGTTGAAACTAGGGTCTGTCCCTTTAACTGAACTTAGTGTTAATGTTCACGGGTTGAAACTAGGGTCTGTCCCTTTAACTAAACTTAGTGTTAATGTTCACGGGTTGAAACTAGGGTCTGTCCCTTTAACTAAACTTAGAGTTAATGTTCACGGGTTGAAACTAGGGTCTGTCCCTTTAACTAAACTTAGTGTTAATTTCCACGGGTTGAAACTAGGGTCTGTCCCTTTAACTGAACTTAGTGTTAATTTCCACGGGTTGAAACTAGGGTCTGTCCCTTTAACTGAACTTAGTGTTAATGTTCACGGGTTGAAACTAGGGTCTGTCCCTTTAACTGAACTTAGTGTTAATGTTCACGGGTTGAAACTAGGGTCTGTCCCTTTAACTAAACTTAGTGTTAATTTTCACGGGTTGAAACTAGGGTCTGTCCCTTTAAAGGTATTAGTGCATAAAATAATGTTTGAGCTTTTACAAACACTCAGAATATGCAGACAGTGATATTCTAAGCAAGACAATTAGTTTAGTCGTTAAAAGGTCTCCAGTGGGAAACATTACATGTTGCAATAGCGGCACACTGAGAACTGCCTCTTTAAGACAATACCTTGTGGCGTTGTTGTAGCCTGAGTCGTCGTCGTTGCAGTGGTTGTGGGCGTCGTTGTCGTCGGCGTGGTGGTTGTGGGCGGCGTAGTGGTTGTAGTAGTTCGGTGACAGAAGTGGAGTAATTGTTGTAGATGCCAACACGCCCCTCTTCTCCAGATGCAGAAACGTTTAGCAGCAGAGTCCAGTGCCATGCAGTATTTGGGTCTGAAGCTCAACATTAGACGATCCTCACTGCTGTATTGATGAGTACAGAACATGGCGATGTTGATCAGCGAAAGACAGGCAGCCCGGTGGCCCGATATACAAACACGCCATGTGGTGAACATTATTCCATAGCAGTTCGTCATGACGAAGTCCACCACTTCTTCTTCCTGTTCGCTCGACTGGTACCATGTTGCTGTCGTCAAGTTGGCGGCTAATAACGCCAGGCAGCCAAAGATGACAAACTCCGTAAATTTACCCATGGCTTGTACGCCGAGAAATCTTGTGAATAGTTGTCGTTTGTCTGACGCTTTCTGTAATCACTGTATTGCAAAGTTTCTCTGTCTGTTCTACAGATGGGCGAGTTATTTTATCAAGATTCGTAAATCGATAAATCATTGTTTTATTTCATATATACCATTGGCTACTCGGATGACAATGGACCACTGAAATCGTAATAAGAGTTTATTTGGCGGGGAGTTGCTGATACCATCTCTTACCAGCCTGTGTTTACGTCTGCTCGCAAATCTCTCGAGCATGTCCATGCGCTGTCCCAGGGCGAATGATATCGTTTTATTTATTGTATGATCTTTTTTGTTAGTTGTTTTTGTGGCTTTCTTTTCTTTTATTTATTTGTTTTTGTATTAGGTATGTGGGTTGAATGCGTGGGTTTCGTGGTGGGATGGATTTATGTTTATTTTTTTGTTGTATGTTTTTAGTTTTTGTGCATCATTAACAGTGGCCCCTGCGCGTGCTGTAACCTCACCGTGGTGCAGGGGTGTAACATTCTCTTTGAGAATGGTCAATACAGCACAAATTGAAATTTTGAGTAAAAGTCAGTATCTATCTGTCATATTTGTATTTTTACACAGTTCTTCACACTGTTTTTATTTATATCTTGAATTTTTATATTGATGTTGAGCATCACCTTATTTGTTTGCATTACCATAGTTTGACACCCAATAGCCGATGTATTTTTCGTGCTGGGGTGTCGTTAAACATTCATCCATTCATTCATTCATTCATTAACAGTGGTATATATTTTTTTAGTTTATAAAATAACAACATGATGTTTGGTAATCAGTGTTATTCATGTTTACTTATTTAGAATTCAGCTTCAAAACCCATACATGTTAACACTAGGCACTGTGGCACGCTCTAAAAGAGGGGTGGTATAAACATTTAATTCGCAGAGTCAGTATCGTGTGTGACCACCATTAGTGTTGATACAGGCTTGGCAACGCCGACGCATAGATAACACCAGACGTTTGAAAACAGCTTGTGGGATGTTGTTCCATATCTGAATCAAAGCTTGCCCCAACTGGGCGAGCATTATCGGCTGATTCTGGTCACGACGTAACCGTCGTTCCATTTCATCCCAGACATGTTCAATGGGTGACAGGTCTGGAGAAACAGGCGGCCAGGGTAGTACAGCACTATTCTGTTGTCTTAAAAAGTATGTTACAACACGTGCGATGTGTGGGCAGGCATTGTCCTGCTGCAACAAGATGTTACGTCCCTGCGCTTGAACAAAGGGTGGAACGTGAGGTCGAATGATGTCATCCCGTTAGCGTATACCAGTCAAACTGCCATTAACAATTACAAGATGTGTCCGTCCATGACATGTGATGCCACCCCAAACCATCACACTTCCCCCGCCTCAAAACTGATGACGTTGAATAACACAAGCGTCGACAAAGCGTTCCCCTTGTCACCTGTAGACCCTTGCACGCCAATCAGAGCTATCCATATGAAACCTGGACTCGTCTGTGAACAGTATACCGTCCCAGTCTGGTCGTCTGAACCTTCGATGTTGTGGCGACACCACGTTAAGCGTGCCTGCCGATGGCGTGGAAGTAAAATTGGGCGTATTGCTGATCGTCGGGACCGGATGCTGAGCTCCAGCAACCGATTCCGTACGGTCCTGGCACCAATTGGTTTTAACCGAGGAATGGTCCAAGCTGTTAAACTGAGTTTGGAACCGATTTCGCAGATGCACCAGCCCAATATGGTTGAATCTTGTTAACGTGACGTCACACGTGGACGACCGGCCCGTGGCAAGTCCTGAGTGTTGCCCTATTGTTGATAACGTCTCCAAAAAGATATTATCGGTGTTTCGGTATACTTCAAAAACGTCGGACAACTTCGTTTTGCACCATTCCTGTTTGCAGCATACCCACGGTGTGAAGGCGTTGGTTTTCGGAAAGCCGTGACATGCCGTAACCTTTGTATTCTCTTAAAAACAAGTGTTTTTCAGAGTAGTAAATTGTTAAACAACCATTGTGGTTTTTTCACTTTATAAAAACAACGTGTGTGAGTATGATGCGGCCAACAAACACGCATAATACAAAAATGTGCGCCCTGCATAAAATGCACGTGCGACGGGTGAATCATGACCAAATCATGAAAGAGAATGTCTTCATAAATATGTATTGATTTTTTCTGTAATTTGAATTTCAGAAAATATGTAATTTTATGACACTTTATATCATGCACAGTTATATTCACTTTGTCCTAGTGTGTCCTTTCTACAATACCATAAGAGATAAATATATTAAACATTTTTATTATAATAAACATCAACATTTTAATTAACGCAACTACTGTCCAGCGACAATTCAAAACAGCTAATTAAATTGTGTAAGTATTTGACCACTGCTACTACGCATAGAACAGACAACATTGATACATGACATATGTTATTATATTGTATATTACTACATCTAGGAGATCCGTAACAAGTTGTATTCCTATTGTACCGCCTGTAGGACTGCCACTCATCTAGGAGATCCGTAACATGTTTTATTCCTATTGCATCGCCTTAAGAGGACTGCCACTCATCTAGGAGATCCGTAACATGGTTTATCACCATTGCATCGCCTGTATGAGGACTGCCACTCCTCTAGGAGATCCGTAACATGTTTTATCCCTATTGCACCACCTGTAGGAGGACTGCCACTCCCAACACTAATGTCTTTAATGCGTGATTGTATTCGTTACAAAGGATCTTATTATAAAGTAATGTGTGTTTAGTTGTTTTCAATCATGTCTGTATATGATGAACTCCTTCGTACGATAATTCCTTATGTCCCGTCTTCTAACGGCTTAAGTGTACAAAGAAAGTTTGAAAAGTTAATTGAAAACATCTTGTCATTGGTTCTTTAATTAATTCTGTAAAATAATAATTTCCGTCTCGAATCATATGTAAGCCACACTCTCTCTCTCTCTCTCTCTCTCTCTCTCTCTCTCTCTCTCTCTCTCTCTCTCTCTCTCTCTCTCTCTCTCTCTCTCTCTCTCTCTCTCTCTCTATGACAAAAATGTATCATACTCATATAAAATGTTTGCGTCACAGACCCCACACTAGAGGTTGTACCCCCTACCCACCCAAGAATTCATAGACTAGCTAGTTCACGACTTTGAGGAAAAGTATACCACCTCGATTAAAGAGGTTTCGCAATAACTTACTGCCAATATGTTATATCAGACTTTTGCTTTGACAGATAGATAGATTAGTCCAGTGGCAGAACAGAAAAACATGTTTTAGGGTATATGCAATGTTTTATCATTGTGTCTGGTAGACTGGACCTTCCTGAACATATTTCAGCCGGGTGACAAGCTGTCATCCTTGAGCAATTTGTTGTACAACCTATATTCAAAATTGCCGCCACGAAATATTGGTTTTTGCCATATATTTGCTAATAATGGACATAGAGGGCTGATTTTTGTGGGAAAACTCCAGGTTTTCATATTCTAGAAGCACATTAATATGATTATATTGGGTCTATAATAAAAGTTTCATTGGTTTCCAGGTACATTTGTGAAAAAAAATATGAAAAAAAGGCCCGAAAACAAAATCATAATCATGATTTTAAAGATGGTCTTCAGTATGGCAAATGAAAGGATTTAACTACTTTCCAAAACTTCTGAAAGATTTATTTTTCAGCTTAAAATACCAATGAATATTGATAATAATAACAATAATACATGAAATTTATTCCATTGCAGGATATACAATGACCTAAACAACCCGGAGGTTAATAAATATGCATGTCCATCTCACTGTATGCTATTATATTCTTAGTGGAGGCTAATGATATTTTCTATTTGCAAGTAACTGAATAAATGCTGCAATATGCCTGCTACAAGTTGCTTCTTGAAAACATGCATGAACTGTGATGAAGGTGGTGGTGGGTGTTAGTACTTATATAGCTGTTAGTGTAGAACGATTGGTACAAGGAAGCAAATACCGAGGTGATGGGTTGCATGAACAATTAGAAGGTCATGAAACTGTATTTCTGTTTACAAAAAAAAAGACCCACATCAAGAGATATTTGTCCAAAAACGTTGACTCTGAAATGGAACCAACTGAGAAACGTAGCCGTCGTTCTGAGGAGACATTTAGCTACAGAAAACATTGTCTCTTCTGTGGAGAAGAAGGAAGGAAGGCAATGTTTTATTTAACGACGCACTGAACACATTTTATTTACGGTTATATGGCGTCAGACATATGGTTAAGGACCACACAGATATTGAGAGAGGAAACCTGCTGTCGCCACTTCATGGGTTACTCTTTTCGATTGGCAGCACGTCCTTTAATATACCAGTCGAGGTGCACTGGCTGGATATGTGGGAAAGAATGCATCTCTGTGCGGGATTCTAACAATCCAAATCGGTGGCTTCCAGTCATTCAATGTCCAACAGCTGATTGTGGTCCAACACAAACGTCATTCAAGGATGCTAATCTGGAAACATGCGATCAGCGGGACGATAAATGAGAGAGAGAGAGAGAGAGAGAGAGAGAGAGAGAGAGAGAGAGAGAGAGAGAGAGAGAGAGAGAGAGAGAGAGAGACAGACAGACACAGACAGACTCGCTAACGTCAAAAAGACAGTCACGGCTAAGGCTCGCTCGGATGATTGGAGATTACATTGAATATACAGACATTGATTATTGTAAGCAAGAATATGTGTTTAATACGTCATGTTAGTTTTTAACAAGGCTAACATTACATGTTGCAATAGCAACAATCTGAAGACATTACCTGGTTTCTTGGTTGTCGGTATGGTGGTTGTGGGCGTCGTTGACGATATGGTGGTTGCGTACGTCGTTGACGGCATGGTGGTTGTAGACGTCTTGGTTGTAGTTGTAGTCTTTTTGTGGCACAAGTGGATCAGATTTTCCAGTATACAGAATCTGGCAGCGGCATCCTTCATTTCTCTGCACGATTCGCGTGTAAAGCTCTTCAGGAGAAGACGCGGATCCTTGGGGTCTGACGTGCAGAACTTGGACATGTTGGTCATGGAACGACAGAGAGTCTGATAGCCTGCTGCACACACCGGTTCCGTGGTCCTCATTATCCCACAGCAGTTTGGCTTCACGTACTGAGCCTGGGTTTGTACGTCGTCGTCCGAAGTCACTGTCGTCAGGTTGACGGCCATCAACGCCAAGCAGCCAAAGATGACAAGCTCCGTTAATTTATCCATGGCGTCGTGTACGCTGAGAAATCTTGTGAATGGTTTGCTGTCTGCATGCAATCGCTGTATTGCCAAAGAATGACTGGCTCTCCTGAAGGCTGAGGTATTTCATCAAGATTCATGGATCGTTAAATCATTATTTTATTTCATATACTAGTATACTGTTTGTTGGTCCGGGGACAATGGAGGATCACTGACATCTTGACAAGATGAGGGAGCAGCTGCTGATCGGATTTCTTACCAGCTTATATCTTCGTTTGCCTACAAATCTCTGGAGCGTGTCCATGCTCTGCACAGGGGGTTCGGGTCTTCCCACCCAGGCCATTTGCCCTTACGACATTTGTCACCTGGTCAGTTTGCCCATTCGCAAATTTTGCCCAGTGTTCTGGATTTAAACGCTTTGTCCTCATATATCGCTGCATTGGTCAAAAGAACCATTTAAAATTCTCGGAATACTTTTTTTGTTTACAGATGTGTCAAATGTTCTCGTTCAATTTTGAAAAACAGCTATCAAAAATAAAAGTATATTATTTAGATCTTTAACAATTAATGGAAAATAACTATAATTAAATCTTAAATTCTTCCATTCTTTGCACACTTATTCGTTGCTCGTCCTGATCCACATAAAACGTTTTTGAAGAAATCAAGTACACTGTTTTACAAATGTGTCTGGAATGGTAATAGGGACAGAATTAAGCGAACAATTATTAATGAATGATTACAAACATGGTGGGCTTATAATGATAGATCCGATATCGTTTTTATGAAAGTAACGTGCACTGGCACAGCGATCGGGGGAGAGGCATTTGCTCCCCCCCCCCCTCCCACTGTGTAGCAGCAGCGATGGGGTTTTTTAAAATATATTTACACATGTATTTGTGTGTGTGTGTGTGTGTGCGCGCGCCCTCGCAATGGCAAAAACAAATGGATTTCAGAGCGAAACACACATTATTCAAACATCACTGCTAAATTTTATTTTTCCCAAATTAATCAAAACATTTTTTAATTGGTACAACAAAGACCTGAAAAATGTAAAAGATATACTTTCAAACATTTATATTACTAGAAAGAAAATGCAATTTAAAAGGTAAATTTAAATGATAATTACTTGCTTTGTTTCATATTAACTAACTACATTCCCAAACATCTGTCAGCATAGCACACCCTATTACCGAGTGGCTTATCGGGAAATGGTATTTCATTTCCAGTGGGAAACACGTACTAGTTTTGATGCAGTGACGTACATACACAAAGGTAGCCCGAGAACTCTGACTGTAAGAGAGCTAGACGGACATTTGGATGGTTATTAAACCTTACAGTCAGAGACCAAGCTATATAATTTTTGTTCGCAATCGCTGCCCACCAAACGGTAGTCAAAGATTCACACTCTAATACCACAACAATCCTATGTTTGACGTCAAATACCTTTACATCGATCATTTTCGAGTTCCTGGATTTAAAAAAAAATCAACATATTAATCACTAATACACACACTACAACAATAAACCCGACAGTACCCACATTCTGCTAAGTTTCGGCCACCTCCGACGCCGGTATGCCAAAGGTCGCTGACCTATATCGTGACGTAGCGTCACTCGGTGATTCTCATACGAGGTTACAACATGGATTAGTTTCATTTTGTTTTTCTGCGATGGAATGCGCGTGCTGTAAATATTTCGAACATTAAAAGGACATTCCTGAGTTTGCTGCAATTTGTAAGATGTTATCGACTTACAGGGACATTTTAACGATTATAATTACATATCAAATATATTTATCTGCATTAAATATTAGTGGTTGTATATTAAACGTGTTTCTGAGCGTTCTAATATTTGTACTAGATTAAATTTCATTACGAAATTATTTGAAGACAAAATCCAGTTTGGGCTTCTTACAAATATTAAGACGACCAGAAACACATTGAATATACAGACACTGATATTCTAAACAAGAAAATGTATTTAATATGTAAGTTTAATCGTAGAAATATTTTATTAGTCAGAAACTTCTTACAATGCAGCTAACTTAGGAATGTTCCTTTAAAGTGGACGATTTCGGAGAACAGTGCCTAGTGCTTGTTGGGGATACATATGGGTATTGCCATTTGTTTTCATATTGTGATAAGTGCATATATTGGCTCTTTACAAGCTCTTCGAGTGCGTGAACATGTATTATGTTTGTATTGCAATATACCACGAGGGTGGGACATTGGCTATATTCGATATATACTCATTTAATTAACACATTATGTTATCAAATCTTGTATTATAGTAGACATGTGTAGAAAGATTGTAAAATAGACAAAACGACAAACTTAATAAAGAACACTACGTAACTCCGTTCTGTTCTGGATAGATATGTAAGCATATTATTAAAAATGTTTATAGATATATATAAAGTGAGGTGTCAAATTATCACAACAGAGATAATGTTCTATTATTAATATACCTTTCCAATTAGATCGACCGTTCAAAATTGTGCCTAAATTCCTTCATCAAAATGCGCACCCATTCTCTTTGGCTTAATCCTACGGGACATTCCAAATTCCATAGCACCATACCACCCTCCGCCTGTTACCGGCTACAGTCGGACTGCTGTTGCTCCCTTGCGCCACCCCCCCCCCCCCCGCCCCCTCCTACCCTACCCCACACCTTTCCTGTCCTGGAAGGAGGAGCCGGCCAACCAGGATAGCCTTGCGCTTCAACAGCTTGCTCTGAATGTGCACGTTAAATACTTTGGTCTTGGTCTTGGTCTTTCAATATAAACAAATGATAGGCTTAGGCCTGCATGCATGTGTCACAAAAGATGACTGACATTTGTCGATATAATATAATAATATTTAATCGTTCAGTATATTATATTATTACACACCAGTGTAAGATATTGACCACGTCATAACAATGGGAAAGAAGTAGCGACTGTAAGTAAACAGTTCACGTACTCGCTTTCAAACAGTGGGCTTCCCTGCTGTTTTCACAACTGTCTATCAAATATTCAACATGCCAAAACCATTAAATGTGTACATATTTAAAGGGACGTTCCTGAGTTTTCTGCATTGTAAGATGTTTCCGACTAATAAAATATTTCTACAATTAAACTTACATATTAAATATATTTTCTTGTTTCAGAATATCATTGTCTGTGTATATGATGTCTTTCTAGTCGTCTTTATATTTGTAAGACGCCCAAACTGGATTTTGTCTTCAAATAATTTCGTACGTACGAAAAAATATATTTTAGGAAATAAAATGAAATTTAATCTAGTACAAATATTAGAACGATCAGAAACACATTTAATATACAGCCACTAATATATTATGCAGAAAAATATATTTGATATGTAATTACAATCGTTAAAAAGTCTCTGTTAGTTGACAACATCTTAAAAATTGCAGCAAACTCAGGAATGTCCCTTTAACTGATAATGTTTGAGTGTTGGTAATAAAAAATGGTAGCACCACTTTCGACACTTCGCTGTTGTTTACCTCCGGGTTCTATCAAATGTTTGTTATCGTGATATAATATGAATATACCTATTTAAAACCATAAATTATTCGTTTGCAGAGTAATGTAAATTCTACAAAAGTTTTCAACGTAATATATATTTCTAATAAATTATTTGAATGGGTTTTTTTTAGGGGGATTTCTGTAAAACTAAATAATAATATTACGGTTAACCCAAATAAATATTAAATATACAAATTTAAAACTTAAAATATGCATGTTTGAGAAAAAAAACGAATATTCAATAATATATGTAAAATTACAGAAATAAATGAGGATATCACCCGTTTCCATTAGCAGTGTAAAAAGTGAGGATTATGGACACAAATGGTCCTGGTGCTATATCCAAAACACCCACTCTGTATACTACTATAAACCACAGGTGCTGTATCACACTCACTCTGTATACTACTATAAACCACAGGTGCTGTATCCAAAACACCTACTCTGTATACTACTATAAACACAGGTGCTGTATCACACTCACTCTGTATACTACTATAAACCACAGGTGCTGTATCCAAAACACTCACTCTGTATACTACTATAAACACTGGTGCTGTATCCAAAACACTCACTCTGTATACTACTATAAACACAGGTGCTGTATCCAAAACACTCACTCTGTATACTACTATAAACACTGGTGCTGTATCCAAAACACCCACTCTGTATACTACTATAAACCACAGGTGCTGTATCACACTCACTCTGTATACTACTATAAACCACAGGTGCTGTATCCAAAACACTCACTCTGTATACTACTATAAACACAGGTGCTGTATCCAAAACACTCACTCTGTATACTACTATAAACACTGGTGCTGTATCCAAAACACTCACTCTGTATACTACTATAAACACAGGTGCTGTATCCAAAACACTCACTCTGTATACTACTATAAACACAGGTGCTGTATCCAAAACACTCACTCTGTATACTACTATAAACACTGGTGCTGTATCCAAAACACTCACTCTGTACACTACTATAAACACAGGTGTTGTATCCAAAACACTCACTCTGTATACTACTATAAACACAGGTGCTGTATACAAAACACTCACTCTGTATACTACTATAAACACTGGTGCTGTATCCAAAACACTCACTCTGTATACTACTATAAACACAGGTGCTGTATCCAAAACACTCACTCTGTATACTACTATAAACACTGGTGCTGTATCCAAAACACTCACTCTGTATACTACTATAAACACTGGTGCTGTATCCAAAACACTCACTCTGTATACTACTATAAACACAGGTGCTGTATCCAAAACACTCACTCTGTATACTACTATAAACACTGGTGCTGTATCCAAAACACTCACTCTGTATACTACTATAAACACAGGTGCTGTATCCAAAACACTCACTCTGCATACTACTATAAACACTGGTGCTGTATCCAAAACACTCACTCTGCATACTACTATAAACACAGGTGCTGTATCCAAAACACTCACTCTGTATACTACTATAAACACAGGTGCTGTATCACACTCACTCTGTATACTACTATAAACCACAGGTGCTGTATCCAAAACACTCACTCTGTATACTACTATAAACACAGGTGCTGTATCACACTCACTCTGTATACTACTATAAACCACAGGTGCTGTATCCAAAACACCCACTCTGTATGCTACTATAAACCACAGGTGCTGTATCCAAAACACCCACTCTGTATACTACTATAAACCACAGGTGCTGTATCCAAAACACCCACTCTGTATACTACTATACAACACACCAAAACACCCACTCTGTATACTACTATAAACACAGGTGCTGTATCCAAAACACTCACTCTGTATACTACTATAAACACTGGTGCTGTATCCAAAACACTCACTCTGTATACTACTATAAACACTGGTGCTGTATCCAAAACACTCACTCTGTATACTACTATAAACACAGGTGCTGTATCCAAAACACTCACTCTGTATACTACTATAAACACTGGTGCTGTATCCAAAACACTCACTCTGTATACTACTATAAACACAGGTGCTGTATCCAAAACACTCACTCTGTATACTACTATAAACACAGGTGCTGTATCCAAAACACTCACTCTGTATACTACTATAAACACTGGTGCTGTATCCAAAACACTCACTCTGTATACTACTATAAACACAGGTGCTGTATCCAAAACACTCACTCTGTATACTACTATAAACACTGGTGCTGTATCCAAAACACTCACTCTGTATACTACTATAAACACTGGTGCTGTATCCAAAACACTCACTCTGCATACTACTATAAACACAGGTGCTGTATCCAAAACACTCACTCTGCATACTACTATAAACCACAGGTGCTGTATCCAAAACACCCACTCTGTATACTACTATAAACCACAGGTGCTGTATCCAAAACACCCACTCTGTATACTACTATAAACCACACCAAAACACCCACTCTGTATACTACTATAAACCACAGGTGCTGTATCCAAAACACTCACTCTGTATACTACTATAAACCACAGGTGCTGTATCCAAAACACTCACTCTGTATACTACTATAAACACAGGTGCTGTATCACACTCACTCTGTATACTACTATAAACCACAGGTGCTGTATCCAAAACACCCACTCTGTATGCTACTATAAACCACAGGTGCTGTATCCAAAACACCCACTCTGTATACTACTATAAACCACAGGTGCTGTATCCAAAACACCCACTCTGTATACTACTATAAACCACACCAAAACACCCACTCTGTATACTACTATAAACCACAGGTGCTGTATCCAAAACTCACTCTGTATACTACTATAAACCACAGGTGCTGTATCCAAAACACTCACTCTGTATACTACTATAAACACAGGTGCTGTATCACACTCACTCTGTATACTACTATAAACCACAGGTGCTGTATCCAAAACACCCACTCTGTATACTACTATAAACCACAGGTGCTGTATCCAAAACACTCACTCTGTATACTACTATAAACACAGGTGCTGTATCACACTCACTCTGTATACTACTATAAACCACAGGTGCTGTATCCAAAACACCCACTCTGTATACTACTATAAACCACAGGTGCTGTATCCAAAACACTCACTCTGTATACTACTATAAACACAGGTGCTGTATCACACTCACTCTGTATACTACTATAAACCACAGGTGCTGTATCCAAAACACTCACTCTGTATACTACTATAAACACAGGTGCTGTATCCAAAACACTCACTCTGTATACTACTATAAACACAGGTGCTGTATCCAAAACACTCACTCTGTATACTACTATAAACCACAGGTGCTGTATCCAAAACACTCACTCTGTATACTACTATAAACACAGGTGCTGTATCACACTCACTCTGTATACTACTATAAACCACAGGTGCTGTATCCAAAACACCCACTCTGTATACTACTATAAACCACAGGTGCTGTATCCAAAACACCCACTCTGTATACTACTATAAACCACAGGTGCTGTATCCAAAACACCCACTCTGTATACTACTATAAACCACACCAAAACACCCACTCTGTATACTACTATAAACCACAGGTGCTGTATCCAAAACACTCACTCTGTATACTACTATAAACCACAGGTGCTGTATCCAAAACACTCACTCTGTATACTACTATAAACACAGGTGCTGTATCACACTCACTCTGTATACTACTATAAACCACAGGTGCTGTATCCAAAACACCCACTCTGTATACTACTATAAACCACAGGTGCTGTATCCAAAACACTCACTCTGTATACTATTATAAACACAGGTGCTGTATCACACTCACTCTGTATACTACTATAAACCACAGGTGCTGTATCCAAAACACCCACTCTGTATACTACTATAAACCACAGGTGCTGTATCCAAAACACTCACTCTGTATACTACTATAAACACAGGTGCTGTATCACACTCACTCTGTATACTACTATAAACCACAGGTGCTGTATCCAAAACACCCACTCTGTATACTACTATAAACCACAGGTGCTGTATCCAAAACACCCACTCTGTATACTACAATAAACCACACCAAAACACCCACTCTGTATACTACTATAAACCACACCAAAACACCCACTCTGTATACTACTATAAACCACACCAAAACACCCACTCTGTATACTACTATAAACCACACCAAAACACCCACTCTGTATACTACTATAAACCACACCAAAACACCCACTCTGTATACTACTATAAACCACAGGTGCTATATCCAAAACACTCACTCTGTATACTACTATAAACCACAGGTGCTGTATCCAAAACACCCACTCTGTATACTACTATAAACCACAGGTGCTGTATCCAAAACACCCACTCTGTTTACTACTATAAACCACACCAAAACACCCACTCTGTATACTACTATAAACCACAGGTGCTGTATCCAAAACACTCACTCTGTATACTACTATAAACCACACCAAAACACCCACTCTGTATACTACTATAAACCACACCAAAACACCCACTCTGTATACTACTATAAACCACAGGTGCTGTATCCAAAACACTCACTCTGTATACTACTATAAACCACACCAAAACACCCACTCTGTATACTACTATAAACCACACCAAAACACCCACTCTGTATACTACTATAAACCACAGGTGCTGTATCCAAAACACTCACTCTGTATACTACTATAAACCACACCAAAACACCCACTCTGTATACTACTATAAACCACACCAAAACACCCACTCTGTATACTACTATAAACCACAGGTGCTGTATCCAAAACACTGTATCCAAAACACTCACTCTGTATACTACTATAAACCACACCAAAACACCCACTCTGTATACTACTATAAACCACACCAAAACACCCACTCTGTATACTACTATAAACCACAGGTGCTATATCCAAAACACCCACTCTGTATACTACTATAAACCACAGGTGCTGTATCCAAAACACCCACTCTGTATACTACTATAAACCACACCAAAACACCCACTCTGTATACTACTATAAACCACAGGTGCTATATCCAAAACACCCACTCTGTATACTACTATAAACCACAGGTGCTGTATCCAAAACACCCACTCTGTATACTACTATAAACCACACCAAAACACCCACTCTGTATACTACTATAAACCACAGGTGCTATATCCAAAACACCCACTCTGTATACTACTATAAACCACAGGTGCTGTATCCAAAACACCCACTCTGTATACTACTATAAACCACACCAAAACACCCACTCTGTATACTACTATAAACCACACCAAAACACCCACTCTGTATACTACTATAAACCACAGGTGCTATATCCAAAACACTCACTCTGTATACTACTATAAACCACAGGTGCTTTATCCAAAACACCCACTCTGTATACTACTATAAACCACAGGTGCTGTATCCAAAACACTCACTCTGTATACTACTATAAACCACACCAAAACACCCACTCTGTATACTACTATAAACCACACCAAAACACCCACTCTGTATACTACTATAAACCACAGGTGCTGTATCCAAAACACTCACTCTGTATACTACTATAAACCACACCAAAACACCCACTCTGTATACTACTATAAACCACACCAAAACACCCACTCTGTATACTACTATAAACCACAGGTGCTGTATCCAAAACACTCACTCTGTATACTACTATAAACCACACCAAAACACCCACTCTGTATACTACTATAAACCACACCAAAACACCCACTCTGTATACTACTATAAACCACAGGTGCTATATCCAAAACACCCACTCTGCATACTACTATAAACCACAGGTGCTGTATCCAAAACACCCACTCTGTATACTACTATAAACCACACCAAAACACCCACTCTGTATACTACTATAAACCACAGGTGCTATATCCAAAACACCCACTCTGTATACTACTATAAACCACAGGTGCTGTATCCAAAACACCCACTCTGTATACTACTATAAACCACACCAAAACACCCACTCTGTATACTACTATAAACCACACCAAAACACCCACTCTGTATACTACTATAAACCACAGGTGCTATATCCAAAACACTCACTCTGTATACTACTATAAACCACAGGTGCTTTATCCAAAACACCCACTCTGTATACTACTATAAACCACAGGTGCTGTATCCAAAACACCCACTCTGTATACTACTATAAACCACACCAAAACACCCACTCTGTATACTACTATAAACCACAGGTGCTATATCCAAAACACCCACTCTGTATACTACTATAAACCACAGGTGCTATATCCAAAACACCCACTCTGTATACTACTATAAACCACAGGTGCTATATCCAAAACACCCACTCTGTATACTACTATAAACCACACCAAAACACCCACTCTGTATACTACTATAAACCACACCAAAACACTCACTCTGTATACTACTATAAACCACACCAAAACACCCACTCTGTATACTACTATAAACCACACCATAACACCCACTCTGTATACTACTATAAACCACAGGTGCTATATCCAAAACACCCACTCTGTATACTACTATAAACCACACCAAAACACCCACTCTGTATACTACTATAAACCACAGGTGCTATATCCAAAACACCCACTCTGTATACTACTATAAACCACACCAAAACACCCACTCTGTATACTACTATAAACCACAGGTGCTATATCCAAAACACTCACTCTGTATACTACTATAAACCACATAAAGTTTGGTGGACAGACATGTCTTCCTATATATTGTATATCTACATTTATAATGACGATATGCTAACGTATTATAAGATTTTGTTAAATATCTTTTTGTATCAAGCGGAGATAAAGATTTTTTTTAAATTTATTTCTAATTTATATATTTGGTGGTCAATACTTTTTAAAACCGTCATATTTTTATAAAATGTTTTACCGTGTAATAAGTCTTTATACATTTTGTGATGCACGCTACTAATAACCGGCATTGTGATTCCTTTAGCCTTTGTACTGGTATTACCATCACTAACTAATATAGAGTACAGTTTTGGTCTAAGTCCAACATATTCAGCTATAGGTACACCACCACTTTCGTCTCTAAACTTTCCTACAACCTTTTTGTTTGTCCGATCACCAAAATAATATATAATCGCTATTCATATTATCATATATATTGTTAATTTTTATATTTAGCAACAAAGAATCTGTATCGGTATATAGTAACTTAATATTTTGATTTTAAGTAACCGTAATAAAAATCAAACACTAACTTCTTACTTAAATCTAAAACCGACATTCCAGCATATATTGTTCTGTTTAACAACAGTTTTGCCTTTTTTATTTCTATAGCCTCTGTTAGAAACATACTTATCTGCCTTTGATTTGCATGTGCGCTAAGCGACCCAAATTGCCAGTAAAGTACTTCCGGCGCGTGTACGCTCCAGTCGCTGGCAACAAAGGCCCTTTGGTCAAGTTTCCTATTTCTATTATTGTGTGTCAGATTGTGTGCAATCTCCTTCTTTTACAGAAAAAGAAATGGACAATATTTGTGTATTGCTCAACAGAAATACGACCACGTCTTTGGGGAGACCGAAAAAAGGGATCATTGATAATTGACTCGTTAAAACGGCATCTTAATAAAGTTTTGATATTTGCAATTAATATGCATGTGTGTGTTTATATATCACTGTGTACGAACGGAAGTGTACATTAATTTGACTAAATGATTATCTGTGATTTGTTTTGTACCGCTAGCTGCATTATTAACTACGACTTATGCAGAACTAGTTAATAATGAAACTAAAGGTACACAAATTCACTTTCTCGCCTAACGATAAGGTTTCTACCGTGTGACTCGGTAATAAAGACAGTTTCGGAAACAAGCATGTACATATTTTTCAGTGGAATAAACACAGGTAACAAATCGTACATCTTGACATATATTAAAATTTAATTTAATACTAACGATGCAAATAAATGCATTATTGGTGAAAATACGCAAACAAATCGGAACAGCGAGTGCAGTGTCATTGTCAGACAATGTGTAACGGACATAGAGTAACGGACACAATTTCATATGTAATTTAATAGTTACGATCGACTATCCACCTGCAATTATTCATATTATGCACAACCATTAAGCATTCCATAATATATATATATGTGTGTGTGTGTGTGTGTGTGTGTATGTATGTATGTATGTCTGTCTGTCTGTCTGTCTGTCTGTCTGTGCGTGTACGTGTGCGCCCCGCCCCTTTTTGCCACCTTCCTACGCCACTGGTATATGTACATCGATAAAACCTTTTGTTAAATGTGCGTGTTCATCTGTGTTATGTTTTTGGTTGTGCGTGTGTACTGATGTGTGGGCTTGTTTTTGGTTGTGCGTGTGTACTGATGTGTGGGCTTGTTTTTGGTTGTGCGTGTGTACTGATGTGTGGGCTTGTTTTTGGTTGTGCATGTGTACTGATGTGTGGGCTTGTTTTTGGTTGTGCGTGTGTACTGATGTGTGGGCTTGTTTTTGGTTGTGCGTGTGTACTGATGTGTGGGCTTGTTTTTTGGTTGTGCGTGTGTACTGATGTGTGGGCTTGTTTTGTAGGCTATTATTTAGTTCGGGGCCGGATTTGTTGTTGTTACTGGGGTTTTCTTTAGGGGGAGGTAAAATTGTTATGGGGGTTTTATTTTTAAAATATTAGGTTTTTTGTTTTGCCTGCCACTTACGCTTATAATCATTATTCAACAATGTCTTCATTTTAACATGTTGAGCATCTACCTACCTTAAATAATCGACATGCAAGACTAACATACATATGTATATACAAATATTTTGATATAAATAAAACAAGTACTGTTACTGGGTAGATGTTTTTAGGTTAAATGATATATTTAGCTGTTATTACAGCAAAATTTACAGTTCATAATGCAATGTATATAGTCCTAATTAATTTGCAGCAAACGAAATATTTAGTCAAACAGGTGCGTATGCAGGAAATTGTGTAGAGGAGTAGAGGAAGTTTAGACTGGCTGGTGGTGTTTATAGAGGAGGGGTCGGGTCATGCGTCCCGGGAAATACATTGACAAAAACAAACATAATTTAGCACGTGGGGAAAGGGACTGTTCTGGTCGGAATATTACATATAGTCCGTTCTATCCTCCTACAACATTTTTTTTTTTTTTAATAATTTCAGTTTGGTTTGACATAAATAAAAATAAAAGATTTTTGGAAATAACAAAAATATACTATTTTTTGTGTAATTTAGAAAACAATTGGCTCAGAAATAAATAACTTGTAGTAAATTCCATAGTATGAAAAAATACGTTCCTCGTGGGACGTACTATAAACATATTTTTCTGTTATCTAATTCATTAAAACTGTTGGTGTGCTTGTATGTTTAAATGAAATTACGATAATTAATGTAAAGCGAGATTGCAGCTTTTACAAAAAAATCAAAATTTCCATGCAAGAAAACCAAAACAATAAGGGTGGGTGACAGCTCGCTAGATTCATCTCCTATATTTAACACATGGTCAATTATAACTAAACGTAATTTCAGCAACTTAATTTTTACATATTTATTTTTAAAGCGTAGGTGGGGACATTTATGATGCCAGGGTTGGCATGCATAAATCGCAGCTGAAGATTCACAAGCAATTAATTCACACTCGAAGTTATTAACTTTATCAAACAATGGTCATCTAACCAACTTATAAAACTGTTTTGTTTCATTATATTTAATCAACTTTACATTAAAGGGACATTCCTGAGTTTGCTGCAATTTTTAAGATGTTATCGACCAACAGAGACTTTTTAACGACTGTAATTACATATCAAATATATTTTTCTGCATAAAATATTAGTGGCTGTATATTAAATGTGTTTCTGATCGTTCTGATATTTGTACTAGGTTAAATTTTACTTTATTTACTAAAATATATATTTTTCGTACGTACGAAATTATTTGAAGACAAAATCCAGTTTGGGCTTCTTACAAATATTAAGACGACCAGAAACACATTGAATATACAGACACTGATATTCTAAACACGAAAACAAATTTAATATGTAAATTTAATCGTAGAAATATTTTATTACGTTTACGTAAATTCTTCATGGTTTTACCGAATACGGAGTTATTCATTAGCTTGAACAAATCCTGCTCAAATATATGTTTTATTTGTGTTCTTAACTTTGTGTTCATCATAATATAATCCCGAATCCATTGTGACTGGTTGAACTGTAATATTCTATGTACTTTTGTTACTCTTAAACCATATTGTTTAAGATGCTTTATTATACAGATTTACCATCTAACCAATCACATATTTACAATCGGCTTTACAATGTAACAGTTTAAGTTGGTAGTCTGCCATTCACTCCATGTTAGGTTCTAGTCCTTCTGGTACTAAAGAATAATCATTATTTTGATCGGGCAATTATTTTGGGTAATCTAAATCTACCTCTTGGATATAACCAACATCTGAATCATCTAGACAATTTAAAACGTCTTCCAATTATTAGATATTACTAGTTGGCAACGGTTGTATCATTGCCCAACCGTATAAGTTATTTACATCTAAATATAAAATCCAATTATTAGGTTTATTTGGGTCATAATGTTTTTCCATTGGATTCTTAGCTTTTGCGTATCTATAATACTGACACACAATGAAAACACAAAAACAACTTTTCAATGCAAATAATGACAAACTATTAATGAATTGATGGGTAATGTAATATGACATTAATGATTGGCATACATGAGATACATTCACATGGAAACATGGCCAGTTATCATCAGTAATCGAGTTGCATTCGTAATCGAAAAGTTCAACCCCCACCCCTATATCAAGGTCAGTATCTGGTGTGTCCACCATTGGCCCGTGAGCATGCGTGAAGACGACGGAGAAAGGATTGGCACAAACATCTCAAATAAGCCACAGGAATGTTCCTCCACACCTCCTGCAACGCCTGTGCAAGCTAAGCGACGTTACGCAGTGGTGGCTGGCGGTGACGTACACGACGTCCTAACTCATCCCACATGTGTTCAGTTGGGTTCAAATCCGGTGAAACGGCGGGCCAGTTCATAACGGTGATACCGGCTTGTTGCAGGAATGCCTGGGTAATTCTTGCAGTATGTGGACGGGCATTGTCTTGTTGAAACAGAAGGGGACCTCCTGGTCTTCGGTGACGGCGCAAAAGTGGCTGGAGAACTGGTCTTAGAATAACGTCAACATAACGCTGGGCTGTAAGAGCATCGTGGACAATGATGAGATCACTCCTGAAATCACAGTTGAATGCCCCCCATACCATCAGACAACCGCCGCCAAACCGATCACGTCCCCTCACACATCTGTCAGCGTACCGTTCATGGAGTCTCCTGTACACACGTGCTCTTCCATCGGCAAGGAGACAGAGAAACGGGACTCATCTGAGAAATCAATGCTCCGGTAAAAGGCTGGTGGATGATTACCATTCTGGAGAGCAAACTGTAGTCTCGCAGCACGATGTCACGGTGGCATGATGTTACCGTTGTACGGGCGTCTGCATCTGAGTCCAGCCGTTCTCAGTCGACGGATGACCGTCATCGAATGGATAGGCCTTCCATGACGTCCTATCGTGTTGTTTGCTGTCATCGTCGCAGTTCTGAACCGGTCACGGAGGTGGTGTCGTCGAATCTGCCGATCTTGGCGTGGGGATGGGACGTTGACCAGGTCGAGGTCGATCACGGTCTGTTGATGATGTTCAACAAGTCGTCCAATAGTTGATGGATGGACTCTGAAAGTCCTAGCAACTTGGCTTTGCGAAGTCCCCCTTGAACCATGCCCAACGCTCGCTCCCTTTGTTCTTCTCTGTGTCGTGGCATTCTTAATGTGACGAGGAATATGACACCGTTACGTGACTTATATGTGTCCACATACTGGCATTTCACGTGCATTGCATGCAGCATGATTGAGCATGTAGTGAACGCATTTCACACCATTTTATGTGTTTCTGCTATTGTATGTGTAACGAGAACAAAACCAGGATTAAAACCCAGACAAAAGTGCCAATCAATGGTTTCCTCTCATAAATTGTTATTTTAAGTCCAATAAATATATTTTTCATTAATCACAACAAAATATTGAAAAATATGTTTTGCGTTTTCATTGTGTGTCAGTATATAGTTGATATCATAGATATTACCACAGTAGTAGGGGTGGCACTTGAGCCTCAAGTGTACTCGTTGAACCCGGGTCCCGTGGGGACGCTGACCTCTAGGGAGCGTGGCCTAATGTCGTCACGACATGGCTCTAAGTTAATGGCTTTGGCAGCTGGCAGCTGGCAGCTGGCAGCTGACCTCGGCGACCTGGGTTAAAGGGGCATTCGTGAGTTTGCTGAAATTTTAAAGATGATATCTACTAATAAAATGTTTCTACGATTAAACTTACATATTAGTGGCTGTATATTGAACGTGTTTCTGATCGTTCTAATATTTGTACTAGGTTAAATTAAATTTTAAACTATATTTAACATGTAAGTGTAATCGTAGAAACATTTTATTAGTCGGAAACATCTTACAATGCAGCAAACTCAGGAATGTCCCTTTAATGGCTATAGCAGCTGGGTGACCTTTAAGCGTGGGTACGCTACTTTAACGGGGTTTAATGACTTTGGCAGCTGTCATCTGACCTCGGTGACCTGGGTGATTGGGTTTGACAGCTGTCAGGTTTAAGCGTGCGGACGCTACTTTAACGAGGATTAATGACTTTGGCAGCTGTCATATGACCTCGGTGACCTGGGTAATTGGGTTTGACAGATGTGAAGGTTTAAGCGTGCGGACGCTACTTTAACGGGGGTTAATGACTTTGGCAGCTATGGGATGGGCGTGGGAACCTGACCTCTGAGGTTAGCCACGTCGTGACGTCATTAGGCCACTCCCCGTCAACCAATCAAAAGCGGTCACGTGACCTAGCTCATTTGCATAGATGAGGCTCAAGTGACGGGTCTACTACTTACCCCTCTCATACCTTGTTCAGTGATTCTAAATAATGTTGGTGTATGTAATTCAACTTCATTCATCTTTATCTAAGCATCCTAACTCATTTCTGGGGAAGTATAATAATGAGCTAGATGTAAACCATACATTTGTAAACTAGCTGTTCCAAACTTCGTAAATACATCTGCAAGCAATATTGGATCTGGGTTTTTTTTTACATATAAGTCATGGTAATCACATTCGTTTTTACATTTAAGATTATTCCACACATTTTGAACATGTTTGTAATCTTCCTCGGTTATACCTATATTTGTTAAACTACTATATAGTATTCCTTTATTGGTGGAAGCTGTTCTTTAAATTTGCCACAGCTATCCATGTATTGAAAAAAGAAAGAAAGAAATGTTTTATTTAACGATGCACTCAACACATTTTATTTACGTTATATGGCGTCAGACATATGGTGAAGGACCACACAGATATTGAGAAAGGAAACCCGCTGTCGCCACTTCATGGGCTTCTCTTTTCGATTAGCAGCAAGGGATCTTTTATATGCACCATCCCATAGACAGGATAGCACATACCACGGCCTTTGATGTACCAGTTGCGGTGTACTGGCTGGAGCGAGAAATAGCGCAATGGGCCCACTAACGGGGATCGATCCCAAACCGACCGCGCATCAAGCGAGCGCTTTACCACTGGTCTAGGCCTCGCCCCGTCCATGTATTGATGCATGACTATCTATACATTGTATGTATGTCGAGTTTGACTATTACATACATAGATATTAACACGCTGGCGCAGGGATAATTAAATCCTTTCTGGCCTCACAAATTGTTTCATGCCGTTGCTGGGACTTGTAGCATGGAATCGCTCGCACTAAGTGAACTTGCCACTATACGTTCTGTGCTATCGAATGAATGAATGAATGAATGAATGAATGAATGTTTAACGACACCCCAGCACGAAAAATACATCGGCTATTGGGTGTCAAACTATGGTAATGCAAATAAATAAAGTGATGATCAACATCAACATAAAAATTCAAGGTTTAAACAAAAACAGTGTAAAGAACTGTGCAAACATACAAATACAAATATCACAGAATTTTACGGACACCGAATTTTACTCTAAACTTCAATTTGTGCTGTATTGGCCATTCTCAAAGAGAATGTTACACCCCTGCACCACGGTGAGGTTACAGCACACGCAGGGGTTCTGTGCTATCGAGTCATCTTTTATTATTCAACAAATTATCTGACAAATGTTCTTGCGGATTCTTACCCCAATAAGTTGTTTGACTATTTAACCACAACCAAAGAATAACCACAAGCATCATGTTTGTCTACAATTAAAGATGTCGGTGTTATATCAGTTGATTTATTTTTAACATTTAACGATTCAAATTCAGCATAGACAATAAAAAAAGTAATTTAAACAGTTTAAAATAGTTTGTGAACTTTATTTTAGTCTCTAACTGGTGAAACTTCTTCTAATAATTTAAATGGTTTACAGTTATGGTCAGATGGTTTTGTACTACATTTTAAACACCATTATTTGGCTTCTTAGTCAATAACTTTTAGATATTTTACAATCATTGCACTTCATATCCATTTTTATATGTAAAATTGTTTAAATTACTTTTTTTTTTTTTTTTTCAAATATGATCAAATGCATTGGTAATTATCAAACTAAAAAGCAATGAAGCGATACTGACCTCAATAATTAGATCGTAATACTTTACAAGGGCGATAATTTAGTCATGAACTTGTTCACAAAGTATATAAATACGATTTCTATATTTTCACTGAAACTAAAATACAGTGAAAATATTACATATTTTTCATCGAATATCACTTTTATGGTATCTGCAGATCTATATATTTCATAGCTATGTATATAATAAATACATGTATTAAATTATATTAAATACCACCATAGCATTACCTCCAGGGTTTCCAGGGTTTGTTTGTTTGTGTTTTGGGGTGGGGGTTTTGTTTCATATCTTTAATGATCTTAAATTTATTATTAATCTCTAAGGCTACAATTTGGATCTGTTTCATATTGGGTTGTTATATTTGTTAATGGGCTACATGCTGAGAACTTCGTTTTTTAAATATATGCTTTTAATAAATGTTGATACGATGTGATGCAACAATTGTGCAACTTATATTATTTGTTTCCTTATACATTAATCCGTTTCAATGAAATAAGTCTTTAATAGGAAAAAGCATACCTGCCAGTAACATTCCTATTAAATACATGTTGGCGAAAACACAAGACACTACTGAGCCATAAATGTTTTGTAAAACAAAGCTGAATATTATTATGGTGTGAGACCTCAAGTATCTTAGTCAATATGCGAGCAATTGCTACGCCCCTCTAGGGTGTATACCACCAAATCAAATCCCATATTTGACAATAGTAATATATGTTGCTAAAACTCCTACCTGCAACGTATCAATCGACATATACACAAAGAAAAAAGGTTAAGCACCTCTAGATGTTATTAGTACTGAAATAGCCCCATTCGTAAAAACTGCAAATTACGTGACGAATATGTCAAGAATGGTGTTCCATCGAAATAATAGGAGAGTACAATGACAACTGTGACGTCCCACAACAGAACGCCATGCACGTGCATCATGCCACCCATGCTTTGCTCAAAATGCAGTATCAATACACTGCAATTGTTGCCATTTAACGTCACTGTCTTGCATTGTTGAAATTTAATCGTTGAATATGGCACGTCGATGGTTATCAGAGGCCCAAAGATGGCGTATTCGACCGGCATGACCTTCAAAAGTATAGGACGTCAACTGGGGTATCATTACACCGTAATCAGCAGACTGATACGAAAACACGGGCTGTAAAGGATCTCCCACAGTCAGGGAGACCATGCCTGACTTCATAGCGCGAGGACAGGGCCCTGCTTCGGCTCGTACGTCGTCAACCCTTTGCTACGTCTCGTGTTCTGAAGAGCCAATGGTTACCCAATAGACGGATGTCAGCCAGAACAGTGAGGAATCGTCTGAAATTTGTGGGATTGAAGGCCAGAAGGGTCATCAAGTGTCCCTTTCTTGCTGATCATCATGAGAGATGCTGTTTAGCGTGGTGTTTGGCCCAGAGAGGATGGAATCTGAGGTCCTGGCGAAGAGTACATTGGTTCGACGAAAGCCGGTTCCTGCTCCATGTCACAGATGGCCGATTGAGAGTTTGGAGACATAACAATGCTGCCTACACACCCAGGAACATACAACCTATGACTTCGTATGGTGGAGGTTCAGTAATGGTTTGGGGTTGCCTATCACATGCTTGTAAGCTGGATCTTGTCACCATCCAAGGCAACCTCAATGGTGATCGGTACATTCGTAACGTCCTGCAACCAATTGTTGTGCCGCATTTTGACAACCATCCACTCCCCACCAGACCTCTGTACATGGATGACAAAGCTAGGCTACATCGTTCCCAAGCAGTAACAGCTTTACTCCAAACTAAAGCTGTGACAACCCTGCCCTGGCCGGCCATGAGTCCTGACCTAAACCCGCTAGAGCATGTTTGGGACATCTTGGGGCGTCGAGTACAGGCACTGACCCCACCTGTACAGACTCTGGCACAATTAGAGGCAGATCTTCATCGAGAATGGCAGCAGTTGCCCATGCAGCAGATCAGACAACTTACTGGAGGGATGAGACGAAGGGTGGAAGTTGTCATCCGGGCACGTTGCGGGTTTACCCGCTATTGATGATTTGTGTCATGAATGTCATCTGTGAACTTCAATCATGATCTTGACTTGTGTTTCTGACTCTGCACCTCCATACTTATTGTGCCTCAGTTTTTGGCTCAAATACAGCATATTGGACTTCGTCTCAGAATCATGATTAAAATTTCAAAACTGGATACACTTGTTATGTTTTCTTACTGTCAAAGATGTATTCTTG
Organism: Gigantopelta aegis; assembly: GCF_016097555.1. Classification (NCBI taxonomy): domain Eukaryota; kingdom Metazoa; phylum Mollusca; class Gastropoda; order Neomphalida; family Peltospiridae; genus Gigantopelta; species Gigantopelta aegis. Next base: position 8,919,192 of record NC_054699.1, read on the forward strand.
CAAAACACGTTTGTTTTTCCGAGGTTATGTTATCAGGCTTTCAACGCCAAATCTCGTAAGACAAGTCATTGTGAAAAATACAGGGGTTTCTTAACTTGTTTCTTTGTGTATATATACCATGGATATAAATACCTCCACCCCTCACCCTTAAAGTAAATCAGAAAAAAATGGGAGAAATAACAGGTAGCGTCTTGACTACCCTAGTTCCGCACAACTGCCAACTGCCAAAGGGGTAACGTGCACATTCAGAACAAGTTGTTGTAGCGCACGCCTGTCTTGGGCACAAGAACCGGCCTCGGTCCAGGACAGGAAAGGTGTTCCGCACACAATTTTAATACTTTTTATACAGGTATCTCATACACAAGGCTATTTGACGCAAGGTACTAAATGAAATAAAATTGCATTGCCCAGATGAAACTTAAAAACCCCCACCCTAAAACGAACACACATTTATCACCAATCACAGGATTTGTGGTATTAACTGCTCAAACAAAAGTTGGGTGCATTTCGGACATTGACCCAGCCGTAAGTTATTTAGTATAGTATTACCTCTAGGTGTCATTAGCAAGTAAGCATAGCGTGCTAGAACAAGTTTCATTTTAAGGTTTTTGTTTTCAATTGTACTTGCTTAAGTTGTTATATAATATATAGTAAAGTTGCCTTAATTTCGGATTTTATTGTAACAAACGAGCATTATTAGTAGGTAAAAAAACAACGTTCAAACGCACGTGTGCACATTAATGATTTTAGACCCTTAATAAAGCCAACCGAAACAGCGATGGCATAAATATATCTTAGGTTGACTACTTCAATCAGATGTATTCATGTGCATGTATTAAACTATTCGCGTTTCTTTTGTCATTCACTATATTAAAAGACTGCCATAGCATTACCCCAGGGTTAATTATTCTAGGCACACGTTGTTTGTTTGTCTTGGGGGGGGGGGGGGGGGGTTGGTTGGTGTGTTTTAATTTGGCACTGCTGTTATCGGTCGTTCATTTATTGTTGCCGTATCGTTGATGATCGTAAATTTATTATTAATCTCTGAGGCTACAATTCAGGGGCCTAATTCACAAAGGTCTCTCAGGCTCTGCTAGACAACAAAGCATCCTCTTTGCAAGTCTTTTAGCATTGCACTGCGATATAGCAATGCTGTGAGAGTTTAGTAAATTAGGCCCCAGATCTGTTTGATATTGGGTTGTTAGGTTTGTTATTGGGCCACATGCTGAGAATGTTTTTTCTTTTTTAAAACACTATATGATTTTAATAAATGTTGACACGACTTATATTATTTCTTTCTTTCCATATACATGTACATTAATCCTTTTCATTGAAATACATCTTAATAGGGAAACAAACTAAAACATTGCCGATAATATTCAATTAAATGATCATAATGAGCCAGTGAAAAACGTTTCAACCGCAGGTGTGTATATTAGCGATTTAGATAAGAGCATTTTCACGAGAAAGTCTCACGAAAGTTAAAACATAAAATGCAATATTGTGATGAAAAATGTTTATGATTTTTAAAGTATATATATATATGTATATGTATGTGTATGTGTATGTGTATGTGTATGTGTATGTGTATGTATATGTATATATATATATATGTATATATGTATATATATATATATATTTATCATATATCTTACATTTTCAGTGCAATCAAAGTATGTGATATTTTTAAGATCACATACTTTAAGAATTTGATAACTTTGCAAATTAGATGTAAATTAATCGAGGTCACGGCACTAGGTTTATTGACATTTAAGCAAACGTACTTGTGTGACACTCCATAATTGACGTATGCATTCATAGTCATCGAATAAAAACATTTCAATGGCAATTTGACACTGAAAGCTGTCCAGCGTTCAGAAAAAAAGATAAAAAAACCCCGTTAAGCCCTAGTTTGTTTTGATGTAAGGACATCCAAAATGACGTCATTCGAGTTTGACGTCATTTCCATTCAAAAATACACCGCGCCACATATTCTTACGTCATTTGAATATCTAGTAATGGCGGACTGGAATTAAAGTTGCGTGTACAGTTTACACGTTGTATTAAGCTTGAGATTATATGATAAAGAGATTATTACCCTCGTGTATTTCGGTATCATCAATATCATATATTAGGAATTTTTAATAATACTCTGGTAATAACCTCTCTCTCTCTCTCTCTCTCTCTCTCTCTCTCTCTCTCTCTCTCTCTCTCTCTCTCTCTCTCTCTCTCTCTCTCTCTCTCTCTCTCTCTCTCTCTCTCTCTCTATATATATATATATATATATATATATATATACATATACATATACATATACATATATACATACATACATACATACATACATACATACATACATACATATATATATATATATATATATATATATATATATATATATATATATATATATATATATATATATATATATATATAAAATATAGTAATATTGTATTATCAGGATTCATGAATTTTTGCACTGTTAATCGTCGACAACGTGAAATTCAATTTGCACGTGCATGCATGGTTCGACATGTCCCGTGTAGTATTCGGTCAATTTGTTTTACTTGTCTTACTGACATTGTTGTGAACGAAAACGCTTCAAAATTTGTAAAACAAATTAACGTTTTTTACATTGTAGCATTTTTAGTATGCCAAGAATACCCAATAATTTACGCGAACGGGCGATTGGCATGCTTGATGCTGGCATGTCGACAGAAGACGTTGCAAGGCATGTTGGGAGTTCTAGTCGAGCGATACGAAATCTTCGCGTAAGATTTCGAACGACAGGAAGCACCAACGACTTGCCACGTCGTGAACGTCCGCGTGTTACAACACGTGGTCAAGACCGCTATATCATGAACACGCATTTGCGCAATCGATTCGAAACTGTAGGAGAAATGAACGCTATGCTGACTGTTGTGTTCTTGAACGAGATCGTTTCGGGGGTGGGGGTTGTGTCATGGTCTGGGCAGCCATTGCCCATGGTTATCGTTCTCCACTAGTCGTCATTGATGGCAATTTAAATGCTCAGCGTTACCGCGATGACATTCTCGCTCATCACGTCATTCCTCTGTTCCATAACAACGCCAACATCTCGATTTTTCAGCATAATAATGCCACCTCTCATACAGCTAGAGACACTGTAAATTTTCTTAGGACAAATAACATTGATTTAATTGATGACTGGCCCGCTAAAAGTCCTGATCTCAACCCCATCGTGCATGTCTGGGATAGTCTGGACAGACGATTGAGGCGTCGTCCCAACCCACCCGATAACGTCAACGAACTTCGTCAAGCGCTCATTCAGGAATGGAACAATATTCCACAGGCAGATATCAACACTTCAGTCAATTCTATGCGCCTGCGATGCACTGCAGTGGTCAATTCAAGAGGTGGTCATACCCGTTATTAAGTGGGGTTTTTTCTCTTTTTTTTAACCCCTACTACACTTGGTCAAAATTTCTCCCAGTTTCTGTTAACCTATGGCGATGATTTTTGCACCAAACGATACATCATGGAACACTCTTTAAACGCATATATAACAATTATTCCCCCGGTTTGTTTTCATCAAGTTATGTTCAAGCAAAGTTAGCGGAAGTTTCTTATTTTGTTCAGTATATATATATATATATATATATATATATATATATATATATATATATATATATATATATATATATATACATGTATATATATTATACAGAAATTAGAAAATGTATTAACTGGAGCGTAAATACTTGTAAATTTTTTGTTATGTGGAATTTTATTCGGGGATGGTTTATCAACACACCGAAACACATTCCATAGTTTGCACTTGTATCACGCAGTTGCCCCGTACACGTGCGTGGGGTGTCATTCTCGATTTTGAATATTTCCAGGAAGGTCCATTAATAACTGTGGAACATTATTTCTGTCAATCGTTTTCATTCTGTTGATCATACAGTTGTTATTGTTTTGTTTTTATTTAATTTTTATTATTTGAATTTGCAATTTACTGATAAAAAAACGTCAACTGTCAAATTTTACTTCTGACCCCAATCGTCCTTCAAGATCTTTGGTGGTCATAAAACCTACTGTAATACTGAACTACCGGTTGTAATGTTTGCCCAATTAATTCACTATTATCATATAACCATTCCCCACAGCTAATATACCTTACAATTTTGGCAATTGTAAATTCTTATTAGAGTTCCCCTACCTTTTTTAAGAGTACAATAACATATGTTTCAAAGACTATATGTCGCCACCTGTCTTAAGCGGCCACTTTTATCTACTCCCATGTGTGACCGCTTAAGACAGGTTTGACTGTATATCTTTCTATCTATCTATCTATCTATCTATCTATCTATCTATCTATCTGTATATATATATATATATATATATATATATATATATATATATATATATATATATATATATATATATATATATACGGAATATTTCAGCCTTAATTAAAACAGTGGATTAATTAAAGAAAATTTTCACCTTACAGCCAATGAATCAACGATAATTAACCCTTTCTCCGTCCACTCGTCATCCGGAGACGTTTATACGAACATCAACCTTGACTACGACATCAGCACCGGCGGTAACAGCAAATACGTGCTGACGGTCGCCGCCACAGACGGCGCGACTCGCATTGAAACGAAACTCAGGGTTCGCATCACCGACGTGAACGACAACCCGCCGGCATTCGACCAGAGTTTGTACGTCACCGAAGATCTGGTTGGTAGATCTATAGGCGATCCGGTTCTGTATTTCAACATTAGCGACTCTGACGAAACCTCTCATTTAACACTGTTTCTCGGCGAGGCAGTGAGGAGCTTTTTCAAAGTGGAGGAAACTAACAACGGAAGTTGGTGTTTGGTGCTGGATACAGACCGGATAGACGTCATACCGGATGTCTTTATGATGACGGCTTCCGATAATGGCGATAAAGGATTGGTGGGAAAGGCGCACGTTGTTGCCAAACGCGCATGCGCGGTAGCAACGCCTGTTGAAACTACTGAACCAACGAGAGAAACGTCGACGAATGCGCCGATATTCCGGACCTGCATAATACCACAGTGTACGTATATTTACCAGTGTGACTGAAACCAGGAGGGCCAGCTATCGGTGTCGCCATTTTTGTATTATTATTATTATTATTATTATTATTATTTTATTATTATTATTATTATTATTATTATTATTATTTATTTATTTATTTATTTTATTATTTTATTTTTATTTTTTATTTTTTATTATTATTATTATTTGTTTGGGTTTTTTCTTTTATTTAATATTCATGTGATATTTTGTCTTCAGCAGTCCTTAAAGAGAAAGTGGTAACAATCGCATTTTAGGATCGATCCCCGTCTGTGGGCCCATTGCGCTATTTCCAGCCAGTGCACCACGACTGATACATCAAAGGCCGTGGTATGTGCTATCATGTCTATGGGATGGTGCATATAAAAGATTCCTTGCTGCTAATCGAAAAGAGTAGCCCATGAAGTGGCGACAGCGGGTTTCCTCTCTCAATATCTGTGTGGTCCTTAACGATATAACCGTAAAATAAAATTTGTTGAGTGCCTCATTACATAAAACATTTCCTTCCTTCCATCAACCCCAAAATTATCAAATGTATTTTTTTTTTCAAATATAAACGACTAGGTACTTTTTTTCTTCTTTTTTTTTTCTTTTTTTTTTATAAACGAATTTGTAAATTTGTGAATGCAACTGTGTTTGTTTCTTTCTTTTGTCAGCAATATTTTCGCAGGATAAATGAAACTTTATCCGGATACAGATTAATTAACCTGCTGTAGAGTTCAAGTTCAAGTTCTTTTATTGCTTTAAGTTGTTCAACTTATCAGCATTATAACAATGAACAAACATTAATATATACAATAGTGCGGAACAATGGTGGAGAGTGACTTACATATATACATAGATACACACACATACCCACACACACACACACACACACGCAGACACAAATACACACTCAAACACACAAACACACATATATAATAGAAAAAACAAAACAGAATAAAGATAAGTTATTTTACAGGTTATCCTCAGCGGCTAGGGTAATGATAAAATGAGAACATATTAGTTTATTTCCAGTAATAGTTGATCCCTAGTTCTGTTTGCTTGTAATAAATATTTTCCTAGGTTGTTTTATCTCTTTATTGTTTCCGGTTGATAAGAGTTGTATTAATTTCAAAGTACTGGGATGCTTAAAGTAGTATTTTTTAATGAATTTCTTTCTTAAAGTTTCGTATCTTGGACATTGAAGGATAAAATGAAATTCGTCCTCAATCTCATTACAGTTACATAAAGTACATATTCTTTGTGCCCTTTCGATATTTTTATACCTACCAGACTCAATATTTAATTTATGTGCACAAATTCTCATTTTTGTTATTTGTCTTAAATTGCGAGATTCTATTGGTTTTGTAAGGTAGGTTTGTAAAGTAAATCCATTTAATAATAAGTGCTGATATAGCAATCCCTTTGGCGATGTCCTTATTGTACTATAGGCATTTTGCTTAAAAACATCATATACTCGTTCTTTTATTATGACATAAAAACTAGAATTGATATTGGTCGAGTCCCACATATAACTTAGCCCAAGCGTATCTAGTTCTTGTTTAATGTTCGTTAACCAGGTATCTCCGTACTGATACATTTCCTCATATATAGCTTTTAAGATACAGTTACTGGTACTACTAAGCTTTATCCAATATTTAAAAATTCTAAGTTTTCTGATAATTGCTAAAGGATATCGCCCTAATTCGTTATAAACAAAATAATTGCATGTTCTTTTATGCACACCCAATACTTTTTTACAAAATTGTATATGTACTTTCTCAATATCGTGAGCTGAGTGAAAACCCCAGACTTCAGATCCGTAACTAAGAACGCTATTGACATAAGTATCAAACACGGCTAACATTGTTTCAATATTAAAGAAATTCTTACTACAGATATTTGATATCCAATATTGGGCTTTGAGTCCTTGTTCAGCAAGTCTTTTTTGTGTACTATTAAATTTGCCATTGAAACGAAGTAATAATCCAAGGTAATTAAATTCATCTACAACTTCTAATTGGTGGCCATTATATGACCATTTCTCGTTCTTTCTTACTTTTCCCCCATTTCTAAAGACAACTATTTGAGTAAAGCTGTATCCTAATCGGACGCGAGCGATTATTTTAGAAATAATTGATTTCAATCGCCGTATCCTAACCGCACGCGTACGGCGCGACAGATAAATATGTCGCTTCGCACGCGTGCGGTTAGGGTGCGGCAGTTGAAATCAAAATTATTTCTAAAATTATCGCTTAAAGCTGTATCCTAACCGGACGCGAGCGAAGAGATTGATTATTTTGGAAATTATTGATTTCAGTTGCCGTATCCTAACTGGACGCGTGCGATTTATCTTTCGCGCAGAATGCGTGCGGTTAAGATACAGCAATTGAAATCAATGATTTCTAAAATAATTGCTCGCGTCTCTCGCGTCCGGTTAGGATACAGCTTAACCGTTGAAATTGAATGTTTTGTCTTGTCAATGGGCTATTCTCAGGGCTGTTTTTGTACGAGAAACTCATATTGTGTGGCGTCGCCTTTAGACCACTGTTATTTTCTGTTGTGTCGACAGCTTTCAACCGATTTATTGGAACTGTTGCGATAGACATGCCCTGGAAGAAAAGTTACGGTGATTTCACTGAGACCAATCAGGTCATTTCAGATCTCCAAGCACAGGTATCATTAAAATAATTACATATTATTTACTTTAAAATATTCAGTAATTAATTACAGTCAAACTTCGTTATCTCGATGTAACAAGCTCGAGATACCAGTGGTTCGAGATAGATAAATAATGTTGATGAAAATTATGGCTATGCAATTAATAAACTTCTAGATATATTGTTGACACCATAGGGCGATGTATTCTTTGTACTAGGGTTTCGTTGAACGTTTATTCATCCATTCATTCTTTCATTCATTCATTCGATATATCCTGGACTATCGAGATTCCATAGGTTGAGATAACGAGGTTTGTTACACTGTGTTGTTTGATTTACAAAATACAAATTATTGTCAAGTCCCGGTCACACTGTCAAGGATCAGGACGCCGGGTTAGCCACGATCCGGCATCATTCGTGACAATCCGTTGTGGTCCGTACTAAACTGTACCGATTCTTAGCGATCCGTAGCGCTCCCCGTTGCCAACTAACCACTATCCTTAATAATCCTAGGTTTATCCGTCGAAAACCGTAGTTAAACCGTGGTGCATCCGTAGGGGACCGCGGACAGACCACTATCCGGGGTCATCCGAAAAGATTTTCATCCGTCGTGGATCCGCCCAGACGATTCTTGACAGTGTGACCGGGGCTTAAATAATAATAGTTTAGCCTACTTATTTCGTTCTGTTTTTCATTAAAGTACAGGCGTTGTAAGAAGGATATAATGTCCTGTAAAAGATCTCCTTGAAGTAGCGTTAGTTATTAAAGGCATATTGTCACAGACCACTGACCTATTTAATGGTCTAACAAAGTATTACCTGAACAAATATAATTTGATTTGTCCCTAAATGTACTTTATTCAACCATCTTCGTAACCACCATTTATTAATGACATTTTGTAGAAATAATTGAATTATGGCAATGGTCCATAATTCAAAAACTAACATTGCTGAGAGGAGATGAAATTATTTCACTCCATCATGGTTCTGTTAAGGTGATACGATAGCTAGATTTGGTTTCCAACAATTACTATAAGTGTTATTTATTATCCATTTTTAGAGAAATAAGGTCCTTAAATCTGTGACAGTATGCCTTTAATGTCAGCAAGCCCATGGATTTAGTATGCTCCTTTGCCTGCCTGAGGGAATTATACCCTGAAAAGGACAACCCCTGCTGTCCAGCTCTTTCTGCCAGGATGTTGGTTTAAACAAACACACCCTCTAAACCTGACCGGAGTAAACCCATTTTACACAAAAAGCACACTACTTTTGCATGGGCCGGAATTACCACAAAAATGTTTCAATGTCAACACGTTACACATGTTTACAAACTGTATGCTCTTCCCTGTCAACTTCAGTCCAATAGTTGCCACTTCAAAGCTGTCTGCCATTTTAATAATCACAGTCAAATAGAAGACTACAGGCGCGAACATATTTCCGGATTTAGGTCAACCAAATGGGAAGATAACTGATCTGAGGCCATTTCTCCTTTAGACGAGAACACTTGACAATGATTTGTGAAAATAATAATGAATTTTTTTTTTCAAAATCCCCCTTTCGACCCTTTTGTGCAGATATACAGTTTTTATTAAAGAAAATCAGAATCAAATCGTGTTATTGTAAATATGCTTTGATTTCTGTTTTAGGTTATTGACTTTTTTGTATTTTATTGTAATTCTATTTGAATGTCTCTGACTCAGTCTGTTTACAAATATGATTAAGTTTATTGACTTTTCTATATCCTTTTGTTTTGTTATCTTCGTTTGATTTCTGTTTTTATAAAATTAATAGTATTTGGCTGTTTGGGCTTTTTAAAACTAGCTTTTTGTTAATATCTTTTTTGACTTGTTTTCCGTTTATAAAATGAATACGATTGTTGTTTCCATAACCTTATTAGGTTATCTTGCATATTACTCCGCATTTGATTGCTGTAACTTTATTTTAACTAAAAATAGACACTGTTATTAACCTTGGTTATATCAGGTTATAATAAATCTTTTTTAAAATCGCAGACCCTACTTTCAGCCAAGTTTGTTTAATGTAATCAAAAACCTGTAACATTTGTATAAAGTTACAATAACGTTTGTTGGAGGGGGGGGGGGTTGCGGGGGGATGGTAGGGGTGGGGCGGAGTGTTTATATAATATTATTGTAGATTTTTTTTTTTTGCGTTAACTGAGGTTATTAACTGTTGATTTGTTGTAAATTATATAAATATACAAATATAAATATTGTAACCTGTTTATGTTTACTAAATCTGAATGACAAAACCGTATCTCTGCACTAGACAGAGTCCATGATGCACTATCGGGTGTTCGTTAGGAGGACCGCCACTTTCCCTAGGAGATCCGTAACAGGATGTTTAATACCTCTTGCAGCGCGTGTAGGAGGACCGCCACTTTCCCTAGGAGATCCGTAACAGGATGTTTAATCCCTCTTGCCGCGCGTGTAGGAAAACCGCCACTTTCCCTAGGAGATCCGTAACAGGATGTTTAATCCCTCTTGTAACAGGATGTTTAATCCCTCTTGCAGCGCGTGCAGGAGGACCGCCACTTTCCCTAGGAGATCCGTAACAGGATGTTTAATCCCTCTTGCAGCGCGTGTAGGAGGACTGCCACTTTACCTAGGGGATCCGTAACAGTTTGTTTAATCCCTCTTGCACCGCGTGTAGGAGGACTGCCACTCCAAACACTAGCTTTAAAAACCCAAACCTGCACAGGTTAGAGCAAAATAGATGCGGTTATTGGCCTTTTTATATCCTGTTATTTTAAATCTATTTAACCTCAGTATAGTATCTAGTGACAAAAATTAAATTATTGATCGTTTCTATATCCTTTTACTGTTAACTAACAGTGGTAGTTACTTAAGTAATATGCTTCATTTGTGTGTATAAAATGAATACGATTATTATCCTTGTTATTGTAAATTGTACATAAGTATATTTAGAATAGTCCATTATTTTAATTTATTGGCTTTGGATACATTTCAGTTTTCACATTCGAAAAACAAATACAGGACGGACGGATAGATGGATGGATGGATGGATGAATGGGTGAACGTATGTGTAATTTATGTGTGGTTTTGTTGATAATGATATTATGGTGGTGTTGATAATGATGATGATGATGGTGATGATGGTGGTGGTGGTGGTGATGATGATGATGATGATTATGATGATGATAATTATGATGATGATGATGGTGGTGATGGTGATGATGATGATGATGATGATGATGATGATGACAGGGGTGGTGGTGTTGATCGTCATAATGATGATGACTGATGATGATATGGTGGTGACGATGATAACATTATTGTTTGTTTGCTCAATTTTAGTTCAGTTTGTACTTCTCAAAGATGTCCGAATTTGAAAACGTCCATATACGAGAACTGAGGTAAGAACAGACAGTAAGCTTCGAATACGGCCCTTGGGCAAGTTATGGAAAATATATCCGTGTTTATGATGAGTTTGTTCTCAACCTTTGAATACTGACATTATTGGTTTTTAATGGATGTCCTCGGGCAAAGGTTATGATTAAACATATTTTTATTCAATAAAATATGTTTTTAATCACAACTTTCGCTCGAGGATAGCCATAATTGCTTTTTATAAATATTTGTATTGTACAGGGCCTTCCACAATACATATCAGTGGCGTAGGAAGGTGTTAAAGTTAGGGGACACACCTATATTTCTAGGGGTTTGACGTAGCAAGAACAATCTAACATTACCAGTGTCACATACGTAAAACACAGGCTCGTAGGAACGATGTCTGGAGTGGGGATCACAATCCATATTTGTATCTTTATTTATATAAAATAGGACGAGTAGGGGTTGTGCCACCCGCACCCTCCCCACCATCCCTCTCCACCATCAGGGGTACCCACCCCCCACCCCCGGTTCCTACGGACCTAAATCAGCATCACGAAACAAGGGCTATCCCCCAGATAATTTTGAGAATTACAACTTTTAAAGACTCCTGAAAGTGTTGTCATTGTAAGATGTTTTCGACTAATAAAACTGTGTAGGCATAACGACTAAACTTGCAAACTATACTCAGCACCAGCCTCCACTAAACATATTGTTCGACAGTTATTTCAGTTTGGCCTGAGGTAAAAGGAAAAGGACAAATGTTTTGGAAATATCAAGAATGTTCCATTCATATGTGCTATTTATATATATATATATATATATATATATATAAAAAACATTGGTCGAGAAATAAACGAAACAACAATACTCATTGTGAAGAAGGAAGGAACTATTTTATTTAACGACGCACTCAACACATTTCATAGTTACAGTTATATGACGTCAGACATGTGGTTAAAGACCACACCGATATTGAGGAAGGAAACCCGCTGTTATCACTTCATGGGCTACTCTTTTCGATTAGCAACAAGGGATCTTTTATATGCACCATCCCACAGGCAGGATACTACATACCACAGCCTTTGCTACACCAGTTGGTGAGCACTGGCTGGAACGAAAAATAGCCCAGTGGGTCCACCGACGGGGATCGATCCTGGATCGACCGCGCATCAAGCGAACGCTTTACCACTGGACTACGTCACGACCCCATTATGAAGAATGTCACCTGCTAAAGGATTTTGAAATTATATTTTCCTGTTAGTTTTATTTACTAAACTTTATATTTGATTATTCTTTTGTTAGTCTCTCTCTCTCAACTAAGACCGGCCTCGGTGGCGTCGTGGTTAGGCCATCGGTCTACAGGCTGGTAGGTATTGGGTTCGGATCCCAGTCGAGGCATGGGATTTTTAATTCAGATACCGACTCCAAACCCTGAGTAAGTGCTCCGCAAGGCTCAATGGGTAGGTGTAAACCACTTGCACCGACCAGTGATCCATAACTGGTTCAACAAAGGCCATGGTTTGTGCTATCCTGCCTGTGGGAAACGCAAATAAAAGATCCCTTGCTGCTAATCGGAAAGAGTAGCCCATGTAGTGGCGACAGCGGGTTTCCTCTCAAAATCTGTGTGGTCCTTAACCATATGTCTCACGCCATATAACCGTAAATAAAATGTGTTGAGTGCGTCGTTAAATAAAACATTTCTTTCTTTCTTTCTTTCTCTCTCAACTAGTATGAGATCCATTGTGTTTGCATTTATAATACAAAACAAATTAAGAAAGTATGACCTCAAATTCCGTGAGCAGACGATATGCTTCACTTTTCTTTTTACCTCAAGCCAAACTAAAACTTATTTTTTTAAAACCTCACCTATTTTAGTATGGTATGGAGTAGTACAAATACGTCGGTGCTTTTTACAGTGGAGTATAAATACGTCAGTGGCTTTGAACCGGCCTCGGTGGCACAGTGGTTAAGTCATCGGACTACAGGCTGGTAGATACAGGGTTCGCAGCCCGGTACCGGCTCCAACCTAGAGCGAGTTCTTAAGGGCTCATTGGGTAGGTGTAAGGCCACTACACCATCTTCTCTCTCACTAACCACTAACCAACTAACAACTAACCCACTGTCCTGGACAGACAGCCCAGATAGCTTAGGTGTGTGCCCAGGACAGTGTACTTGAACCTTAATTGGATTGTAAGCACGCAAATAAGTTGATATTAAATAAAGTGGCGTTGACCATAACCCACTGGGGCGGAACGTAGCTCAGTGCTACGGTACAGCGCTCGCTTGATGCACGGTCGGACAAATATCTATCCCCGTTGGTGGGCACATTGGTCGGCACATTGATCTATTTCTCTTTCCAGCCAGTGCACCACGACTGGTATATCAAAGGCCGTGATGTGTGCTATCCTGTCTGTGGGATGATGCATATAAAAGAACCCTTGCTACTAGTGAAAATTGTAGCGGGTTTCCTCTCTAAGACTACATGTCAAAATTCCCAAATGTTTGACACCCAATAGGCGATAATTAATAAATCAATGTGCTCCAGTGTTGTCGTTGAACAAAACAAACAACCGTCACAAATGTAACCTATTCGTTTCAGTGAAGGGAGTGTGTCCGTGGACCTGGACGTGAACTTCAGGAGAGACGTGAACTTCACTCAACTCTTCTCGGCCATGGAGTACATAGAGAGAGACGGCTTGAACGTGGAGAAAGGCAAACACAACATAGTACCATATGGTGAGAGAACTCTGCTGTATTCCCGTTATAAGTGTAACACCTGGGCAGTGTTCAGCCAGACCGAGCAGAAAAACGTCCGCTAGACTGGTTTATGCACTTCGTGTTAAACCAAATGTACACGTCGGCAACCAATCAAATAGTTCGCGAACGTTAGCGAAACGTTTGCTGTCTGAACTTGGGGCAGATATCATCACTGATGTGACAGTGATTCATGAGTGCATGTCATCACAACTGTACTTATTCTAATGAGCTCTATCCGATGCTAGTTTTGATTTAGTAAGCTAGTCGGAGTGGCAGTCCTCTTGTGGCAGTGCAAGAGGGATGACATCAGCCCCAAGTTCAGCCAGCAAACGTTTCGCTACCGCGGACTATTTGATTGGTTCCCAACGTAGCCATTTGGTTTACCGTGAAGCGCATATACCAGTCTAGTGGACATTTTTCGAACTCGGTCTGGTTGAACGCAGTCCTGCTGTGAAAAGGATCTCCTCGGGAGTGGTTGTCCTCCTATACACGAGGCACTAGACCGAGATTCGTGGAATCAACCGCTATTTTGCCAAAATTGCCCATTGGACTCTGCATTCCGCAGAGATACGACCCTGACCGTCTATTAAAGTTTTGTCGTCCAGATTTGTAGAATGAATGAATGAATGAATGTTTAACGACACCCCAGCACGAAAAATACATCGGCTATTGGGTGTCAAACTATGGTAATGCAAATAAAGTGATGATCAACATCAATATAAAAATTCAAGGTTTAAACAAAAACAGTGTAAAGAACTGTGCCAAAAATACAAATACAAATATCACAGAATTTTACGGACACCGAATTTTACTCTAAACTTCAATTTGTGCTGTATTGGCCATTCTCAAAGAGAATGTTACACCCCTGCACCACGGTGAGGTTACAGCACGTGCAGGGGAGATTTGTAGAACAACGCAGACTTCAGAAACGCGCGCGTGCGCGCGAGCATATAAGTAACAGGACATTTTCAATACAAAATGAAAATCTTGACTGTCACGTCAGTGAATGTAACTTGTATTTAAAGTACAGAAGGAAATGTTTTATTTAATGACGCACTCAACACATTTTATTTACGGTTATATGGAGTATTAAATTGCTAAACGTTTCTCTTTTTTTTTTTGTCTAATATATATTGGATGGTCAAGGAAGGAATGTTTTATTTAACAACGAACTACACATTTTAATTACGGTTATATGGCATCGAACATACGGTTAAGGACCACACAGATAATGAGAGAGAAGCCCCGCTGCCGCCAAGCAATAGGTTGCTCTTTCTAATTAACAGCAAAGCATCCCATAGACACACCAAAGCCTTTGTTACACCAGTTCTGAAGTACTGGCTGGAACAAAATATAGCTCAATGGGGCCACCGACGGGGATCGATCTTAGGACAACCGCGTATCAGGAAAGGGCTTTACTACTGAGCTAGATCCCGCTCCATATCGCGTGATTTAAAAACATTATTATAAAATAGAACATCGCCTTTTTTATAGTTGAATTATGATAGCGGAATAGCTATGCAATACCGACAATTTACCAGTTGTACAAAATCAATATATTATGTTGTTTATTAATGATTGTTAAAGTTTTCACTTTTGATACATAGCTTACTTTTAAATGGTAACTGATAAGCATTAAATCTGAAAGATAGTCGGGCACGGCGGAAGCAAGTGGACATGGGCTGGCTGAGATCGAGGGCGTAAAGCAAAGTTTCTAGGGGTTTCGGGGGTATGCTCCCCCCGTAAACAATTTTAAACTAGATGTCCGGAAATGCAATTTCCTGCATTCTACAAGTAAACCGCTGTGCGTGCTGTAACCTCACCGTGGTGCAGGGGTGTAACATTTTCTTTGAGAATGGCCAATACAGCACAAATTGAAGTTTTGAGTAAAAGTCAGTATCTAGCTGTGCTGTTTGTATTTGTATTTTTGCAGTTCTTTACACTTGTTTTTATTTATATCTTGAATTTTTATATTGATGTTGATCATCACCTTATTTGTTTGCATTACCATAGTTTGACACCAAATAGCCGATGTATTTTTCGTGCTGGGGTGTCGTTAAACATTCATCCATTCATTCATTCATTCATTTATTCTACAAGTAAAATTTTCTCTGCCTTAAGAATGTTTACCAATAATATTTTAATTCAGAATTATTGTAGGGGCTCTTGCTTGTGTAGTAGTGTTGGTATAAAGTGCTCCTACTGGCAGTAGCTAGTGGGAACTTCCCTATTAGCTCAGTTGGTAGAGCACTGGACTCTCGTACTGAGAGTCTGTGGTTCGAATCCCCTAAGTGGAGGTTGATTTTTATCTGTTACATTTGTTCCAGCCAATGATTAAAGGGACACACCCTAGTTACGGCTAGTTGTTAACCATTACGGCGTTGTTTTTCGCTATTAAACCCATTTTTTCACCAATAAAATTGCACTTTACTTACCGTTTATTATTTAGAATATACATTTCCATTCACCTGAAGTGTTTTTTGGTAATCCTGGTAATCCTGGTGTTTGTAATACCACAAAATGAATTTTTCGTATTTCTGAAAAACGGGCGCACGTTTGAGAAAAAAACGTTGAGCAGACAAGGTCTAATCTATTTTTAGACGGGATATTTCCATTTCAATGTCACAGACGTTGGTATACCACGTGACCGTTATCATTTTGGTTCGGTTTGTTTTCTCGTGCACGGTTCGCGCAATCAACATCCGATTTGTTGTTGTTCATTTGTGAGATTTTTCTTCACAGTTCGTGAACATTTTCAGTAACAATAAAGTTCAGACAAGTAAGTATCTCAATACAAAACGTTACAAACCCTTAAAACCAATAATTTTGCTAAGTCCTACGATATCTGGAGAGGGGATACAACCAGGACAGAACAGTTGGAACATGTCCAGGAGAGGTGAAAAGAACGCACCCCAAGTCTGTGAAATTTGTCGTGACGTAGGCATTGTTGTGCTTCGAGCGACATCTACTGGTGACATCAGAATACAAACTTTCAAAATTATTTCAAGCAATTGGGACATGGGGATTCCCATGGTATTTATCGATATAAAACCTGCTTTTTCACTCCATTTGATAAAAACGTGATCTAAGTGTGTTACAGGTTTGTAGATTAACCAAATTATAATTTATTTTCGCTGGATGGAACTAGGGTGTGCGGCTTTAACAGTTGGTGTAATAAAGACCATTGTATGTGTTATTATGTCTGTGGGATGGTATATATAGAGGATAATAAACCAGTTACCAGTTATTATCAAATTTATGTCCCGAGTAAAAATTATTTCACGAGGGACATACATTTGATAATAACTGGTACCGAGTTTGTTATTGTATTTATTACCCCAGCTATATGGGGGGCTTTTTAAAGCCTTTATTTTCGATATAGCCTATATCGGCTACGCGTTCATGTATATAGAAACGACGTAAACAACTTTACTGTTCTGGGTATTGCTTTAATTTTGTATTTTATTCACCGTTCACAGATCATTTTCAAAACCCAAACCAAAGTTCTATATATTCTGTAAAATAAAATCTATAATGAATTGCATTAAACTACCATTTCATTACAAGTTTAACACCGACACCTGAAAGACGTAAACGCAAACGCTTTAAACTACGTGACGTCATTGTCTGTGCTTTGCCAAATCGTCATATTTAGTACCGACACGGTGATTGGTTTGTTGGCGTCAAATCGTCCAACAGTAGTGGACGTTAAACCAATGAATGATGATTTTTATTTTCCCCGTTATGAGTGCCTGCTGCGGTAATGAATATAAAATATCACTTGCTGCTAATTGAAAACGACTAGTCCATGAAGTGGCCGCAGTGTATTTTTGTCTTCATTTTCTGCATGGTCCTTAGCAATATCTTCAGCGCCAGATATCCATAAATAAACATGTGCTGAGTGTGTCATTAAATAACTTTCTTTCTTTAAATATACGTTTTTCCATAACGCAGTTCCTGTCCGGAAATGACCTGTCACCCAGAGGTAATCGACTACCGACACATTCCCTTCACGACAACAGATGTCTGGGAATCTAAGTTATCCGACTTGAAATCTAGAAATATGTACCGAAGAGAATAACAACTAAATAGTAAACACATCTGTCACTTGAAGTTCCAGCCAATTTAGATTAATAATCGAGAATATTGCTTCTGCATGGAGCCCTCTAATAAACTCTTTGTATGGTCTCACAACCCTCATCACCATCACCTTCCCCGTATTTAAGTAGTCGACTTTTCGTTAAAGGGACCTTCCTCACTTAAAGGGACAGTCATGAGTTTGATGCATTGTAAGATGTTTCCGACTAATAAAATATTTCTACGATTAAACTTACATATTAAATCTATTTTCTTGCTTAGAATATCAGTGTCTGTATATTCAATGTGTTTCTGGTCGTCTTAATATTTATAAGAAGCCTAAACTGGATTTTGTCTTTAAATAATTTCGTACGTACGAAAAAATCTTTTTTTAGGAAATAAAATAAAATTTAACCTAGTACAAATATTAGAACGATCAGAAAAACGTTTAATTTACAACCACTAATATTTTATGTAGAAAAATATATTTGATATGTAATTACAATCGTTAAAAAGTCTCTGTTAATCGATAACATCTTAAAAATTGCAGCAAACTCAGGAATGTCCCTTTAAAGGTTTTATATACTAGTGGATCTTTAAACGTTTAGTGTCGCCCCTTTAGGTTACACACCACCATTAATTACCCCAATGCATTTCAATACAATTTCTATGTCAAAATATATTCTGTGAAAAAAAAACAAAAAAAACAATCGTGGGGATCATGTGACAACAACATAGGGAAGCTGCCATTATGCAACTTTGAGATAGCACCTTTAACGTAGATTATCACGAATATTCTCGGGGTGGGAGCTGGTGGGGGCAGAGGGGCTTCATTTTTAGATAGGTCCTTTATCGCAGATTATCGTAAACGTTTTCGGGGGAAAATACCTTCCTTTTTGAGAGAGCACATTAAAGGGACATTCCTGAATTTTTCTGCAATTTTTAAGATGTTATCGACTAATAGAGACTTTTTAAAATATTACTGGCTATATATTAAATGTGTTTCTGATCGATCTAATATTTTTACTAGGTTAAATTTCATTTTATTTCCTAACATTTTTTTTTTTTTTTGGTACGTACGAAATTATTTAAAGACAAAATCCAGTTTGGGCTTCTTACAAATATTAAGACGACCAGAAACACATTGAATATACTGACACTGATATTCTAAACAATAAAATATATTTAATATGTAAGTTTAATCGTAGAAATATTTTATTAGTCGGAAACATCTTACAATGCAGCAAACTCAGGAATGTCCCTTTAACGAAAAGTCGACTACTACAGATGTAATATATACTAATTTTGTTTTAATTAATAACGGTGTTTCAATGGAAAGTGTAATATTTACTGTGTACTGTATACTAATATTATATGTGTTTTGAAGATCTGAATGATAATGATAATGATAATAATAATAATAATAATAATAATAATAATAAAATAAAAATCTCACACACCTTTATCGAAGATTATTATTATCGTAAATATTCTTAGAAACAAAAACACTTCTTTTTTTAGATAGCACATGTAGCCCATTATTTTAACACATATTATTGTTAACTTTCGCGGGAGTACCTTTAACGCCGTACACGTCTCACCATAAAACATCATTTACCGATACGAAATACGAGGACAATTACAGTTTTAATAAAACCGCACTCGCGCAACATCATAATAATTATTATTTAATAACATTATTTACTGATGCATAATACAAACAATTAGTTTTGACAGACGCAATACGCGTTACTGCTATCAGTGGTTATCGTCAGCGGGATTTCTCGGATATATATATATATATTTATTACCCCAGCGGTCACCCATAACAGGGAAAATATTTTCCATATTTTCTCAGTGAGAAATATTCTGCATGGGTTTAACGAACAATACTATTGGACAATTTGACGCTTACAAACCAATGACTTTGTCGGTACTAAATATGACGTCATCACGATTTGACAAACCCAACATGACGTCATGTAGTTCAAAGAGTTTGCCTTTACGGGTCCCTGTTTTTGGTATTAAATTAATAACAAAATGTCATTTTAATGCAATTCATTATAGATTTTGAAGCAGAATAAAGAGAACTTGTGTGTTTTTTAAATTATCTATGAACGTGATTAAATTACAACGTTATAGTAATTCTCAGAACAGTACGTATTCAGTGGTTTACATCGTTCCTATACAGGTTGGCCGTCGTGCATGTGCGTGGAAAATAAAGGTTTTTAGAAGGGGAAAAAAGCCGAGGTAATAAATAGAATAACAAACTCGGTTCCAGTTATTATCAAATTTATGTCCCTCGTGAAATAATTTTCATTTGTCACTCGCTAAAGCTCGTGACAACTGAAAATTGTTTCACTCGGGACATAAATTTGATAATAACTGGTAACTCGTTTATTATCCTCTATATATATATCCAGCAATCACCGTATACATTGGCAAGATATGATGACTAGATAAATCTCTATATTTTTGGTCACTGCTAAAAAATATAGGTCACGTGACATAAGCCCGACTCTACTCGAGTATTTCAGAGCAGATTTTTAAATAAACATCCTCTTTAAATCATTTGTTGAGGTACAATAAACACAAATAACTGTTAGTTTTGCGATAACAATACACAACTTGTATATTTATTTATGAATTAGAGTTTAGAAACGCTTTTTTTTAATGTGACAGAATGTAGCTAGCGTCTTACAAATCATGACGTCATGTATCTTGTATGACGTCATACGGCAAAAGCCTTGCTAGGTTGACAATACTCGATTTGCGTACACAAAACTGGAATAAATAATGAGTTTCCGAATATTCCTGTAGGAATGCAGGATAAAAGAAATAACTGGTTACTGTCTTAAGATATCGGCTTTATCCTACTCAGAGCCTCGCTGCAGTCGCCATTCTAACCTTCGCAGGATAAAGCCGATATCTTAAGACAGTAACCAGTTATTCCATATATATATATACACACACACACACACACACACACACATACATACATACATACATATATATGTAAATTTATATAAACCATCACTGCTGCTACAAAGTGGGGGGCATGCCCCTTCTCCGCTTCCTACTCCAGTGTACAATATAAAAAGTATTTCGCAATGTTGTTCTTTCTTGCTCGTTTCGTTTTTTCTAATTGTCGTATTAGTGTTGGTGTTGGTGTTGGTGGTATTTTGTGTTTGTTTTGTTTTGCTTCTTTGTTGTTGTTGTTGTTGTTAAATTATTATTCTATTTAGAGTATATAATGTATTGGGAAATTTGTTAAAGGGACGGTCCTGACTTTACTGCCATTATAAGATGCTTCTGACTAATAACATCATTTCATACCAAATATATTTTCCTATTTAGAATATCAGTGTCTGTATATTCAGTGTGTTTCTAGCCGTCCTAATGTTTGTATGTAGCCTAAAATGGATTTGATCTCCCAATAATATATACTGACGTCCAAGAAACCCCACTTTACAAGGTTAGAAATTGTATTATAGAACATCAGCAAACGGTACGGTGGAATATGAAAATATCATGGAGTTCAACATCAAAACGCCACAACGCAATTCGTGATACATGCAAAGTGTTTGTATGGTTCTTTCTAAATTGGTTCTTTTCGACTAGCAACAATATTTATCAAAGTATGTAAAGTTTCTTTTGGACGTCAGTATATATTAGGGAATAAAGGACGGTCAAAAACATTCAATACAGTCAAAAAATTTATGAAGAAAAACAATGCACAATATTTAATATGCAATTGTAGTCATAAAACCGGCTGTTGGTCAGTATAAAAGTTAGTTTTTGTATTGTGTTGTACTTTCCCCACATCTCTTTACATGATTATATCATTTTAATGTTTTAATGAAAATACTGATAATGTGCTTACCTTTGTTTGACACCCAATAGCCGATGTCTTTTTTTGTGTGTGCTGGGGTGTCGTTAAACATTAATTTTCCTTCTTTTAGTGCGACCAGAAGATCGACGCTGTCCTCTGCCAGCCCGTGGCTTGAGCATATTTCTAATCATAGCTATGGCCGAGGGTGGAGTGATAGCGCTGCTCATAGTACTTCTGGCAATCAAATGTTTTTCTAGGTAAGTCTTGTATAGAGGGTGGAGTGATAGCGTTGCTCATAGTGCTTCTGGCAATCAAATATGTTTCTAGGCAAGTCTTGTATAGAGGGTGGAGTGAAAGCGTTGCTCATAGTGCTTCTGGCAATCAAATGTTTTTCTAGGTAAGTCTCGTATCTAGGGTGGAGTGATAGCGCTGCTCATGGTGCTTCTGGCAATCAAATGTTTTTCTAGGTAAGTCTCGTATCTAGGTTGGAGTGATAGCGCTGCTCATGGTGCTTCTTGCAATCAAATGTTTTTTCTGGTTAATTCTCGTATCTATGGTGGAGTGATAGCGCTGCTCATGGTGCTTCTTGCAATCAAATGTTTTTTCTGGTCAATTCTCGTATCTAGGGTGGAGTGATAGCGCTGCTCATGGTGCTTCTTGCAATCAAATGTTTTTCTAGGTAAGTCTCGTATCTAGGGTGGAGTGATAGCGCTGCTCATGGTGCTTCTTGCAATCAAATGTTTTTCTAGGTAAGTCATGTATCTAGGGTGGAGTGATAGCGCTGCTCATGGTGCTTCTTACAATCAAATGTTTTTTCTGGTTAAGTCTCGTATCTAGGGTGGAGTGATAGCGCTGCTCATGGTGCTTCTGGCAATCAAATGTTTTTCTAGGTAAGTCTCGTATCTAGGTTGGAGTGATAGCGCTGCTCATGGTGCTTCTTGCAATCAAATGTTTTTTTCTGGTTAATTCTCGTATCTATGGTGGAGTGATAGCGCTGCTCATGGTGCTTCTTGCAATCAAATGGGTTTTTTCTGGTCAATTCTCGTATCTAGGGTGGAATGATAGCGCTGCTCATGGTGCTTCTTGCAATCAAATGTTTTTCTAGGTAAGTCTCGTATCTATGGTGGAGTGATAGCGCTGCTCATGGTGCTTCTGGCAATCAAATGTTTTTCTAGGTAAGTCATGTATCTAGGGTGAAGTGATAGCGCTGCTCATGGTGCTTCTTACAATCAAATGTTTTTTCTGGTTAAGTCTCGTATCTAGGGTGGATTGATAGCGCTGCTCATGGTGCTTCTTGCAATCAAATGTTTTTTCTAGTCAATTCTCGTATCTAGGGTGGAGTGATAGCGCTGCTCATGGTGCTTCTTGCAATCAAATGTGTTTTTTTCTGGTTAATTCTCGTATCTAGGGTGGAGTGATAGCGCTGCTCATGGTGCTTCTTGCAATCAAATGTTTTTCTAGGCAAGTCTTGTATCGAGGCTTGACAAAAACTGGGTATGTCCATTCTTTGTAAAACTGACAGTACATGAGGTGGGTTACAAAACATTTGAGGAAGGCGAATGGATGTTTGTTAAGAATTACTTTACATTGTTATAACAATGTCTTTTTTCATATTTTTAACATACTCAAATATATTTTAATTTTTTTTTTTTTAATTTCATATTCATCTTGCTTCACAAATGTCTTGTTTACTGTTAATTTGTTTTTGTTTGTTTTTCTGTGGTTTGTAGACACAAGAAGATGAAACCCGCAAAAGGACAAACAAGAAGACCCCCCATTGGCTCTGAAGATTGTGAGTGCTGTTATGGTTATGCATGATATACTGAACTCCATTGAAAACACACCAGTCAGATTTGTAGGTGTGAAAATACGAGAGAAGAAATAATAACATATTTAACTGATTTTCTATATAGTTCGTTTGTGGCAAAAGTGATGCAATGAACTGACACGTAACTTTATAATATAATAAAGTTAAAATTCATATAAAAACGTATTATTCAGTTTTAAACCCATACCAACTCGTGTAACATTTTTAAAAAACCCAATTTCAATGTAAATTAAAAAAAAGATTTCTATACAAATTATCGTCAGATTGCATAGGTTAAATGTTAATTTTTGATACAAATAGAAAGACAACTGATGAAACAGCCAAAGTAAAGCATGCGCAATTCTACGCTTCATTATCGATTACTTCAGTGACAAGTGAAGCTGCATACATTGGCTGTTCAAGCATTTTGTCTACACCCATGTATTATAAATTATATATATATAATTTTATGGTAATTTGTTACTTTTTTCTATTTACATACAATTTTTTTTTTAAATAATATTTCAGCTCGGGTGTGTTAAAACTTAATATGTTATACAAATTTCAACTCTATTCAAGATATAGTTACATTGCAATTTATCAGTTTCATTTAGACACAAATGAACTATAACTGGTTGTATTCCGGTAGTCAATAAATAATCACAAATTTGTATTCAAACATTTGGGTTATTGTGTGTTTTATAGAACCTCACACATGCAATAGCAAAAACAACTGAAAAATGGGTGGTGCATTTTCATTGAACTACAGTATATTTAGCTTTGAAAAAGTCATAACATACTAAATTAGTGTCACTGGTCTTTATAGTGTTTAAAGTTCTCATGATCATGGAATGCTATTTCAATAAGCTTTTTTATAAAATGGTTTATATCAGATTAAAATTGGTTAAAAGTCATCGACCCTAGTTCATAAGGTATCGTTATGTGTATATTTCATTTTGCATTCTAAGCTTATTACAAAATTACATAATGTTTGACATCCAATAGCCGATGATTAATAAATCAATGTGCTCTAGTGGTGTTGTTAAAAACTTTTAACTTTCTAAGATTATTATAAACATGAAGATGCTAAAACAAATTGGATCTGTGAAAACTGATGGTTTAAGTAAGATGGCTTATTTTTTAGAAATAACCCAGTGGTTCCACCGATAGTAAGCACTTCACCAGTGTTTCTACCTCCCACCCCTCCACTGCCAGTGACTGGGGTCGGTGTCTTTAATAACTCTTGGTTCAATGTCATTATTTTGGAGATAAAAAAAAAAAAAAATTAAATGCGGTACCACAACAGGATTTCTGTTTCATATGTTTCAGCTGTATCGGTAGAACATGAGAAGGGTAAACCAAACTTGCCAAGGACAGATATGCTAACATCTAAAACAAACAAAGAAGATCGTTTGACAGACAGTATTAAATCCTTTACACCCACTCCAGATGTCAAGTCTAAGATGGCACAAAAATCACACAAAGCAAAAAGTAGCTCCAAAAGACAATCCTCTACTTCAAAGAGGAGTTCATCGAGAAAAGCCAAATCAAACACAAGTGAAAGGAGAGATCAAGATGGATTACAAGGAGCTGAGGTTAAAGAACATCCCGATATGCCAGGGGAGAAAGAAGGAAAACACGCAAAGGAAGATGTTGATGACAAAAGGTCTCATGCCACTGTTAATGAAGTGGATGGTGAGGGTAGAGGTAATAAGCAGACCGCTAACAATGAGACGTATGAGCCAACAGAAAGTAACGTGGGGAGTTGCGATCCTGAAACAATGAATCATCAAGGTGGCAAACAAGAAGCAAGTGGTGACCATGAAGCTTCTACTGATAAGGAACATGATCACGAAGCAACTGGTAATCATGAATCAAATGTTAAACAAGATGCAAATGATGCCAAGGAAGCAAATGGAAACCAGGAAGCACGTGGTGATCAAGAAGCAAATGGTGACCAAAATGTAATTACTGAACAGGAAGCAAATGGTGACCAAAACGTAATTACTGAACAGGAAGCAAATGGTGATCCAAAAGCAACTAGTGACCAGAAAGCAAATGGTGACCAAAACCAAAATGGCGACCATGGTTGTAACAAAGAAGTAGCTGCTCACAAGGGGTGTGATGAAGAAGTGAGTGGTGAACAGGGGTGTGATCTAGAAACAACCGGAAGTAAGAACTGTGATCCAGAGATAGATAAAGATAAAGTGGAATGTGATGAACTGGGATGTGAATCAAATGTAGATGGCGACAAAACATCTGACAAAGGAATACCTCACGAACAAGGAATCAAGCTGAATGTGTGTGATGATGAGGTGGGTGATCTGACATCAAGTGCTGATCAGGGCTGTGGCTCCAATGAAACACAGGCAGTGGATAATAGAGACAAAAAGCAGGCAGAACAACAGTATGACAACACAATCTTAGACAAAGCACAAGGTGATGATCGTGAAACTGAGGAAACAGGTGGTTCTCATTCTGTGGACATTGCTGTTCTGGAGAATGAAAGCAAAACAAGTGCAATGGTGGATGCTCATTTTTGCAAAGAGAAAATGTCCACATCAGAATCATCTGTAAATCCATGTCCAGTTGATCCACCTGGAGAAGAAGACATCAAACATACACTTGGATCGTTCCATCAACCAACAGAGGACGAATTGTCCACTGACAAAGCACCTTGTGATGGGGATGGTAATATGCTAGAGTCCAAGGAATCTAAGCAAATTAATGGGAGCACTGGAGATGGCGATGACCATGTGGAAAATTGATCACCTGTAGATGGACATTCACTTGACTTTTAGCAGTACAGCGAAATAAGAAAGGGGAAGGAAAGAAAGACAAACTAAAAAAATTATGAAAAAAGAAGCAATTGAAAAACAAACTTTGTCAACTCTTTGCACATACCGGTATAGCATCAGTATCCACACTTGGTTGATCGAGTTAATGATTTTCTTGTGGGATGGAACAACTGACAACTGCCCGGGTCGAGAACTTTGAAAATGGTTTATTGGTTGAAAACACTAATATGGGTTTTAACTATTATCAAAAAAACACCTTATTGAAATCTCAAGATCCCTAGTGGCTTTCTTTTCAATCTATGTGGATGAACAGAAAAAGAAAACAAGATTCGTTTAACAACACATTGGCTCATTTAAAAAATGTATTTGTCGTTGCGCATATGGTTATTTTTAGATTTGGTTAAGAACAAGAGAGAAAGTAATGTGTTATTTAATGAAGCATTTAACAGATTTTATTTACGAGTATATGGCATCGGACATATGGTCAAGGATTACTCTCTTTTTTATTAGCAGCAAGGGATCTTTCATATGCACCATCCTATAGCCAGGATAGAACTTGCAGCAACCTAGATTGATTGCACTTCAGATGTGTGCTTTACTACTGGGCTACTAGTTCATTCATTCATTAACATTCTCCTTAAAGAATAACAACACAAACCAATATTACAAAATGTATCTTCTAAGTTTTCACATTCTAAATACATGAAAAACAAAAGAGAAAATGACAAAAACAAAAGGCTATTGCTACAGACAATATAATTACCATGATGGTGAAAAACTAAATCCTCTCATGAATCAGAACTGTTTTCAGTAAGAACCAAGGCAAAGGCAAGGCAAAGTAAATATGAAAAAGCAAGTCCTAAATTTTAATGTCATTATTAATTCTATATACTGGTAGACTTGTCTTCATGCTTATAAAACTTTAAAAGTCTGTACTCTGGCTCTAATAATAAAATTTCACCTCTGCAAGCAGCATATACCATAAAAAAAAAACCCCTCAAAACTGGATCCTCGGTAAACCAGCATTCCTCCAAAACTGACAGCCTTTCATGGTCCCTTTTTAAATATCAGTACAGACTTGAACCTCTCTAAACCAGATACCATTTAAATCAGACTGGAAATTGTTTAAATCAAAATATGCACTTGGTACAAGCAAAAACAGATTCTGATTTATGGGCTAAACTTAACAACAAAAAGCATTATCTGTAACTTAATTTCATTTGTGCCACGAAGATTGAATATGAAATTACATGGGTTATGTCAGATCTACTGACGCAGGAAAGAGCAGTGACAGTAAGATCTGATTTCAATTAGACTGCACTGAATTTAACTCAATAGTGGTAACACTGTTTTAACATTGAAGAATTTTATTTAAATACTTACGAGTGAAGGAAAAAGAAGAAAACTTCAGTCATGTAACCAAACTCATTGGAAGATTTTAAGGCATCACACTGGCTGTTGGGATGTTCGGACCAGACTACTAAAATTGGGGGGAAATGCCATTTGTTTGAAGTCAGGCTAAGGTGAAAAGAAATTGCAAAATAGGTTATTACTATGACCATGGCACAAATGAAGTTAAAATTACAGGTACACTTTAACAACAAAACATCTTGCTACAGCTGCGTAGGTCATGTTAAAGGTCACACATATATGAACTAGTCAAATTGGTTGTTGGGCTTACAATAATGTACATAAATCAAATATTTTGGCACTTAATAACTGAACACATGGGAAAATATCAAAGATACTGCTAATAACAACTAGATACATAAAAAAACGACAAACAAACAATACAGGTAGTATTTACCTATCTAAATGATACAATTCACTTCATAAACACTGCTGTAATATACTGAACAACAAAAGAAACACACACACACATATATATATTATATATATATATCAAAATTGTATACTAATATTGTATGTAATATATATATATATATATATATATATATATATATATATATATATATATATATATATATAGATATAGATAGATATTTATTTATTTATATTTATTTATTTATTTATTTATTTTTCAATAATACAATTAATTTGGAAAATCGACTGTCAAAATGGGCCTAAAACGTTCGCAAGACATAGTTACTTTTAACAGACACAAAAACTAAAGGGGTTTTACTGAATAATTTAAAGCAAATTAAAGAAAACTAAAATGTATTACTATTTGCATTTCTTGTGTTGTTCAGTAGTGTAATATTTTAACATATGCACCATCACACAGTTTAATGCACACTGGTGTATTAGGTCGTTGTCTTTAACATTAGAACCACATGCAGTGTAAACATGTTTTATCCACTCATGGCTTTTGTAGAATCAAATGAACTAAAACACAAATTACGTTGTTTTTAAAGATATGACCACTGAAAAAAAAAAAAAAAAAAAATCCCAACATATTACTGGTACATAAAACATATTACAGACATCTTTAATTTATTTGATTGAATCGAACCACATAATTTTGATCTGCGTACTCTTATAGTAACTTAATATGTACACTAAATGTAGTATGCTTAAAAGTTTAGGGACAAATTTACGAAGCCTGTTTTTCTTAAACGCAGGTGTTTAAGCATTGTAAATACATGTAGATACACACATATGACTTAAACTCAGGTGTTTAAGCATTGTAAATACATGTAGATACACACGTATGACTTAAACGCAGGTGTTTAAGCATTGTAAATACATGTAGATGCACACGTATGACTTAAACGCAGGTGTTTAAGCATTGTAAATACATGTAGATACACACGGATACACACATGACTTAAACGCAGGTGTTTAAGCATTATAAATACATGTAGATGCACACGTATGACTTAAACGCAGGTGTTTAAGCATTGTAAATACATGTAGTTGCACACGTATGACTTAAACGCAGGTGTTTAAGCATTGTAAATACATGTAGATACACACGTATGACTTAAACGCAGGTGTTTAAGCATTGTAAATACATGTAGATACACATGTATGACTTAAACGCAGGTGTTTAAGCATTGTAAATACATGTAGTTGCACCTGTGTACGTGAAAGACAGGTTTTGTAAATTCGGCCCTTATTGTTTTTAATGTTATGATCACATAATATTACTTATTTACGACATTCAATTTTTCATGGTGAAAATATATATTGAGACAAGAAATGTTAGTAAATACAATGTACAAACCCCCATAGTGTAAATTGCCACTATATGATATTTATTAAAGCAGAAACTCTTCACTTTTATACATCTATTAGTTTAAAATTGCTATATTTCTATGTTCTTCTGTCATATCATCACCAGTTAAAATTTTAAAATTATTTTGAACCTTGTGTTTCCTTTGTGCTTTACAATTTTGATTAGCACAATGCCAAACCACCGTTACAGTAGTATAAAATGTACTGTACTTAGAATACTTAGCGAATTAAAGACAGCTTTAAAGTTTTAAAGATATGAACTAATAAAATACACAATATTTTATATATACATTTACATTGTGTATGTGCAATATATTTAAAGTTTAAACATCCTCTACGTAATGAAAGCATGTACAAGAACTTGGATATGAATAAGTCTCACAATATCATACCAGCAAAATGTGCACATACATGTAACAATCGGTGTATTTATAAAGATCATTGCTTTTAAAGATACGAACACAGGAAATTTTACATATCCATTCAGTTTTCCTGAGAACCAGCTGTATCATAACTTCTATTACCGGCAACATTAATGTTTTGTTTTCTGTGAATGTCAGCCAATCACCAGGAATATGTGCCCAGGATGAACATGCTTGAACCTTCATTGGATATGGGTATACAAATAATAGACTCATGATTCAGTTGTCATTCCCAATGGCTGCAAATCATCAATGTTTAAACAGAAAAAAAAGCTCAGGCAAAGTCAGATACGAAAAAAAGAAGCTATAATTTATTTATCTACAGTATTTTCATGATATATACTCTTGTAGTAATATTTGTTGTGGCATAAATACATATATGTCAGTACAAATTCAGGTAATGGTATACATCCATGACAAAAATATTATATAGTTTAGCTGTTATTATTAATTCCTGGCTGAATTCAAATTACGATGGCACCGATTCTCAAACACAGAAATCCATATCAATTTACAATAATGAAACCAAAATGAAATATTTATTCCAGACAAAATGCAAAGGCAATTCTTGTCAATAATTAAGAATATAAAAAGGTATAGATAGTAAGACAACAGAAATACACTGATCAAACTGAGCTCCTGTTCTGGTTTTAATACATATGGGCAGACAAAGTCTCTTGATTACATCTTTCAAACATAAAGCATGAAATATGTTCAATTCATGTTGCATTCATGAATAGCAAAAGTGAATGAAAACATAGAGCATCCTTTATTAAAAAAAAACAAATTTTGTATCCCAATTTGGAATGTAGATAAATGTATATGTCCTGTGTAAGAATCTTCAAAATTGGCCTTTTAAAAGCTCTGATTAAAATAATGTACGACTGTTTTGAGACAAGACACCACCGGGCGAACAATTTGCTCTTGTTGAAATCCCTGATATATTTGTTACTTTTGGCACACAGAAATATTGTTAGTAGGATACAATCTAACATTTTATCAAAACATGGGACACTGTGACTGGGAAATAACTGTTTTAAAATATTCCCAGCATAAGACATTTTATTAAGAAATATCATTTACCTAAAACATTCAACAATATGACTGTGAATAATAGTTTAAGTTCAATACATTTGTATATAATGTTGATATATATGTCTTTGAATGATTATTTAAATTAGCAAATCACATCTTTTGTTGACTAAAGCAGCTTTTTTTTTATATTTTAAAAATATTAATAATAAAAAGCAATAATTAAATTTCCGTTACGTTCATTACAATTTAACATCATCCCATTGGTCTAGGTGAGTTTGTTCATTTCTCGATGAACGTAAAAATAAAAATAACCTTGTCAGGGAATGCCATATCTGATGATGCCACTTTGTATTGGTACATGTATTTTTTTTATTGAGCATTACAGTTTTTAACGCCAAAAATATTACTGAAAATTAAATATGAACTTTTAGTGTTATTATTAGTACATATTTAATTAACTTATGTCTGAATGGCTTCACATAGTTTATGGATGATTTTTGTTCATACCTTGATGAACGTAAAAGAAATAACAGAATTAAATTAATAACTGAATACAAAATATGGGGGAAAAAGTTTAAAAACTGCAACAAATGTAAAAACAATCAGTCTTAACAGCAAAGTGATCTTAGGTGACAAGTTATATCTATGGCTCATATAAATTAAAAAACAGTCAGTCTTAACAGCAAAGTGATCTTAGGTGACAAGTTATATCTATGGCTCATATAAATGTAAAAACAATCAGTCTTTACAGCAAAGTGATCTTAGGTGACAAGTTATATCTATGGCTCATATAAATTAAAAAACAGTCAGTCTTAACAGCAAAGTGATCTTAGGTGACAAGTTATATCTATGGCTCATATAAATGTAAAAACAATCGGTCTTATCAGCAAAGTGATCTTAGGTGACAAGTTATATCTATGGCTCATATAAATGTAAAAACAATCAGTCTTAACAGCAAAGTGATCTTAGGTGACAAGTTATATCTATGGCTCATATCAATTTAAAAAATTAAAAATCTTTAACTTTTTTTCATTTTTAGGGGGTCATGGAAAATTAATTTATTAAAAAATAGCACATTTATGACAGGCAAATGTATTACGCATATATACTTCATTTTAGCCAAACTTTTATCAAAACTGAAAGGTGACATTTATTAAGGTTAATAAAATATAGCATCAATGAGAAAAACTTAACAATGCTGATTAATGGATGCTCATATTTAACAAAACTAGTAAACTTATGCTGTATAATCGATGTATCTGTGTATGGTCAAAATACATGTACGGTATTAAATTGATTGTTGGCACATCACTTTTAGGGATTTTTACAATTGCCAACATTGTTTACAAGAATACAAACAATATGCTAGAATGAAAGGTGTTCATTAATGTCAGCGTACAAAATATACCTATATAAGCCTTCCTTAGCAGTGATGGTTGATTTCTTGCTATGGCATACATTATAAGTTGTAGAAGCATCACGAGGGGTATATGGCTTTTTATGTACCCTCTGTGTGTTCTTTTACCCCGAGCCGAAGGCGAGGGGGTAAAAGAGCACACAGAGGGTACATAAAAAGCCATATACCCTGAGAGATGCTTCTACAACGAATTTATCTTGCCGACATGTTAAACCATATAGCCAAATAATTAAAATAACGCCAGACAATAATTGTTAACAATTTATTAACGGAGGAGCCGTACCACGCTGACGCGAACGAAAGCACTTGCCAGTGACGAAAAATAGTTCCATCGATAAACGAGTTTTTAACTTCAAATGTTTGTAATACGAAATTGTCTGAAACAGATATTAATAAAAAAAAAAAAAAAAAAAAAATTTTTTTTATCAGAAATGTATATAGTAAAAAAAAAAAAAAAAAAAATAAAAAATAAAAAAAAAAAAAAAAAAAAAAAAACTGTTGCTAATCGCGCATTAATACAATAACACCACGACCGTAATTAGGTGGCCGAGTTCAACATTGCAGCTTTTAAAAGTATTGAAATAGTGTATTTTAATTGTGTATACTTGATTGATTATCAATGTTATTTATAATCTAATTATTGCTTTAGCATTAACTGGGGCGGCTGGAAACTTGGAAATTACAGACGGGGTATAAGAGAATTTGGCTCCGCCCACAGGGGGATAAGGGATTTGTCCAACGGCAAACAACCAATGAGATTAAAGAATTTTACATGAAGGCGAGATAATACAATCTATTTATTTGTCAACAGACTATTTTTTAAATTGCATCTTAAATTAGTGTTTTTTTGTTACTTCCTAAACACTTCTACTTTTCTTTTTCTATCATATGAAATTGAAATTATTTATATCTATTCATCCAAACATTCGTCATAAAATCAACAATTGTAATGCACATATCTAAGATGGGGAGGGGCACATAAAATAAATAAAAAGTTTCATTTGTATGTTTGTAAAAATGTTTGTAATAATTCATATTAGTTCCTTAACTGGCTACTTGTAGTTGTAATAAAAAAAAGTTACATATTCATTGACAGTTAAAAAACCCACATTCATTTATGATACTATAGTACTCTGCATCTATGTCTGAGCAACACTAACAACTAGAACTAGAAATACCTCTTGTCAAACGCACTGACACATGTAGCCTAGCAAACCTTGTCAACAAATAGCTAACAATAAACTGCATTGAAACAAACTACAAAATAACATTCATAATGCCCATGATGAATTTCAGAACATGATGATACCCAAGGTACCAAGTCCAGCCCTTGTACAACATGAATATCGAAATACAATGTTTAATAATTGAAATCCATTGAAATCCTATAGAGATCCTTAAAACTAATAATTTTTCAGTTAGTCCACTCATCAAGGGATACTGCAGGGATGGAACAGGAAAAACATGCTCATCAGTCCACCAAAAGCAATCAATCCTATGACCAAACACTTCACAGGAGAGTGAGATCCTATGATCCAATCGTAAATCTAGTAA
The DNA here is from genome assembly GCF_016097555.1 of Gigantopelta aegis. Classification (NCBI taxonomy): domain Eukaryota; kingdom Metazoa; phylum Mollusca; class Gastropoda; order Neomphalida; family Peltospiridae; genus Gigantopelta; species Gigantopelta aegis. Next base: position 8,953,192 of record NC_054699.1, read on the forward strand.
AAAAAAAATGTCCTCACATTACGATTGTTGTAGTAATGACGTGTAGTAGCATCTCAAATTGTATCATGTGGAAAGATGTCGCATCATAACATTCCATAACACATCATAAGATTCTATATGGCTACACAACACTCGTCAATTTAAGCATATTTTCATGTGAAATTTTTTAAGTACATACATATTTCCATAGAAAAAAAAAAAAAAACCTTACTTAATATTATTATTGTAATAAAACAAGACCCAAGAAGTCTAGACATGTTTGTAAAGAAACCCCCCCCCCCCCCCCCCCCCACCCTCAAACAAAAATGCAAAGGGATAAAACTCTTGATGGGTGTACTTTAATGTGATTTGATTAAGAGCTTGTGATTTTAGTTAAGAATAAGAATAGAACTTGGTTCAATCACTGTGACATAATCGCAACTTGTAATATCTACAAAGATTGATACGACTATAGTAATAACTATTTGAGTCTACTACAAGTCATTACATCAAAAAACCGTAACATATGAACATCCATTTACAAAAAAACAAAACAATGTACAGATTGTAGCAATACTATTTGAGTCTACTGTAAGACATTACATAAAAAACATAACTTACATGTATGAACACCCATTTACAACAAAAAAACATTGTACGGTAGTACATTAAGACCTTTCGATATCCGACATTTGAGTTTAGTAATCCACATGTATCGAAGAGAACTGCTGAAGACAAACATTATGAACACGGGTAAAAGTGCTATTGAAATGAAAACTAGAAAGAAGACAATATTTTAAAAACATAGCTGTGACCAACTAGTTGACCACTTTTCTAACCAACAATGTAATATAGCTTACAATACTACACTACACACTTTAAAACTAACTTTCCTAATAGAGGTAGATATTAAGTAAAAAGTTTAATAATTTTAAAGAAAATACAGAAAAAAGGTATAATGTTTCTACATATTGTGGGGAAAAAATTGTGAAACCCATCAAATCCGGACCCTCTGTAAAGTGGAATTCCCTCAAATCCAAATGGTTTTTTTGTGGTTCCCTTTTAAAATATCAGTACAGAAAATAACCTCGCTAAACTGAATACCTCACTAAACTGGCCTTTTTTCTTGGTCCAGTGGGTGTCTGGTTCAGAGGGGCTTCACTGTACATGCTTATTATTACATTCTATTGTAATAAAAAATAAAATAATATTGGTTTTGTTTAACGACATCACACATTGTATTGAGTAGGCTATTTATCTGCACATTTGTTTAACTTTTCAATATAATATGAATGCCATCATCTTTAACATGAAATAAATTCAATTTTAGCACTTTTGATTATTATGCAACAAATATACCCAAAAAAATAGGCACTTTGACAATAATCATCTTGTCATAATCAGGCACCAGAGTGAAATGTGGTAACAAGAAAAATAAAAAAACAAAACCTTTGTAACAAGTTTGATTATTAACAGGTATTTCAATAACAATTTGATATATTAGATCTCGTGTACATTTCATATTTACAGGTATAAACGTTGTGAACACAATTTGATTCTGTTACAAATGTTATTAATGCAGGATGAGGATAATAATTTGATGTGGTTAAATTTATCTTTAAACAAATAATTAAAAAACAATCATAATAAGACAAAGGTACAATCTGGGTTATATCAGATCTTACCGGCTTGGTCTCTGTCAGTTGATCTGACACGAATCAATGTTATTGTAGGTCTGGATGACCTTTCATCACAAAAGAAAAGCAAAGGAATATGTGTTTAACAACACTTCATATCATCTACGACCACAGCTTATCTCTGATGTTATGATAAATCATTTTAAATGCTTTAGGCCTCCTGACAGTTTTATGTCAGTAGTGTTTTGATTGGCTGAATAGATGAGATGGGTAAGGTCATTTCAACACTTGCGTTTCTGTGACAAGCTAACATTTCAAATGAATGACTACTATCAGCTTTTAAAGCATTTTTATTGATTGAACAGAAAGTAAAATGGGCAGATATTTTGACACTTTGGCCCAATTTCTTGTTGGTGTTTTCATAGTAATTCCAGATTTAACTAAAACATTGACTGATGTTTTGGTTCATGCAAAAATAAACCGGAATTATGTTGTGTACAGTTTCATGTGCTCATTGTTGTTTGGGGTTTTTTAAGTGCAAATTTTGATCAACTGCCAAATTCTAGATGGTCAGTTTCACATGAAGCACGAATTATGTGTCAAATTGTCAATGCAAAATTGGGCCTCTATTTCTATTATGATTACTCGTGTCAAATGCATTAAGAACATTGTCATTTTTAAACCTGCAGTGTTTTCATTGATTGAATAGAAGGTCCATAGACAAAGATTAACACTGGTCAGATCTATTGAAAGAGAGACCTAAACACAGAGTTCAGTAAGATCTCATTTCAATGAAGACAAAAGCATATAACATGTATGTTACATACGGTATATATGTTCTGAAGTATATACAGAAATATTGCATGTTCAAGTTGGTCAAACCTGGCATGAAACATGTCTGGTGTTATATCTATATTGATGTTATTAATGGGTCATTTATTAGGTCAATGGCCATGTGGGCCTACCTTTAAAGTTAATAACATAAGATTATTAAGATTATACATAGCATGTGTTTTTCATTAGTGGTCATAACAGAAATGATTCGTTCATTACATAAAATTTTAAAGTAGTCTGTGACGTGGATATATATAGAGAGAGTATTGCATGGGCGGTGGGAGTGTTATAATGGTATTGCCTGCATGGGTTTTGTTCTGAAAATGTGTGTTACACATGCTAAAACCACCTCACTGTATCTTCAAATACATGTACCTAATTGTAACATATTTAGAATAGTCATAAAAATAATATAAATTGTAAACAATACTACTACCCATACAATTTATACCCTACCATTCATAAAATCTCATTTCATCTGAACTGGTCCATAACAACTTGAAGATAACAATCAGACAACTTTACTTTTAAAAAACGGTGTTGTCATTCGCATACTCCATGAAACTGGTCCCGTTTACATAATAACAATGGTGACAATATCAGCCCAGGCTGTAGTAAATCTTAGTGTTATTGATATTGACCATAGTAAAATATTCCCAGCTGATCTATCCATATTGGCCTCGGTAATTAATTCATAGTAATAAGATTCAGTATTAACATCATTAATATATCCCATATTGGCATAGAGTAATATATTTCATAGTTTACTGGTCTTAGTAATATATTCCATATTGCCCTCTGTAATATGTTCCATAAATGCCTTGTTAATATTTTCTAAATAGCCATTGATATTATGTTATACATATTATTTTTTATAATAATTATATTCTGTAATGGCCTCAGTAATATTCAAGTAGCATGCTTTTCAAGTATTGGCCCCTTCTTGGTAGCACAGTGAACACAACATGTAAAATACAAACGCAGGAAAATAATTCACTGATAAACAATATTATGCTGACATGTATAAAACAAAGAATCATTTCTCCAAATTCAAAATGATAAAAACTTGTTATTAACATTTTAAATAAAATTATGCAGAACCAAATATTAACTTTTTGAACACAAGAACAAGAATTGCACATAAGTACAGGTACATCTCACCTACCAAAACAAAATTTAAATAAATTTATAAACATATAATCTTAATTCTGAATTAAAAGTTAAAATATATTTAATACTTTTTAATATTGAAATGAACACCAACAGATGCGACTATTACTCACACTTCATTGATCTATGACTTATAGTTTGTGAAAAACATACCGTACCTAAACACAAAAAATAATGCAGAACTAAAAACTAAATTTTATCTTCTTTTTTCTTTTTTGCCAATAAAGGTAATAATTTGTGGAAAATATGCCACAATTTAAAATTTATAACTAATTTAGTTGTAGTTTTAAAAAATTAAACAAAAACAATTTAAAAAATAAAAATGTAAAATAAAAATTGATTAATTTCAACTGTTTAAAAACATGCAGATTCATCTATAAATTATGTTTCACTTACAGTTTGTGAGAACCATAACGTAAAACTAAACACAAAATTTGATGCCGCTACTACCAATTAAAAAAAATCTAATATAATGCAGTTTACATAACGCCATGATATGTAACTATTTCCTATAGCTAAAACATTATACTATTAACAGGAACAAAATGATGTAGAGTGTAAACTGAAGCAAAACTTTAAAGTAACATTGTAATGCTGAATATTGCTGAATATAAGTAAAAAGTGACTAGAATACCTAGTAATCAATTCAAAATATAAAAAAAAAAAATTCAGATTGAACTGAACATTGCTGATTACAACAATCGAAAGCTATATGAAAATGTGCTACCCAGTGATATGGTCAGCTTTCAGATTCTTCAATGGAACAGAGTCATCCTGAGTATGGGGGGAGGGTGGGATGGGGGTTACTCTTTGGTTTAGAAGTCTAAAGGAAGACTTAAAATTACTGACCGATATATAAGCTTTCTAAAATACTACATTAAGCAGTTGCAGAAAAACAAAACAATTCCTATTAGATTCTACTGGTACAAAACTTGACGATATGCAAGGTTCAAGACTGATAGGAACCAAGCGGCAAATGCTGCTCAAAATACACAATAACCTTTCTCATAATTTGATTCACAAGCAGCTTTTGCTTTCCATATTTGACATAAAATGATTATACCTATACAGAATATATATCAATAACTGTGAAGGCTTTCTGCCAGAAAATAATTTGAGGCTACATTTGTTTGTTTGTTTTTGTTTAATGACACCACTAGAGCACAATGCTTTATTAATCATCGGCTTTTGGATGTCAAACATTGGGTAATTGCGACATACAGTGTATATAGTCTTTGAGAGGAAACCTGCTACATGTTTCTATTAGTAGCAAGGGATCTTTTATATGCACCATCTCACAGACAGGACAGCACATACCACAGCCTGTGATAAACCAGTCACAGTGCACTGGCTGGAACAAGAAATAACCCAATGGGCCCACTGATAGGGATCGATCCCAGACTGACCGCGCATCAGACAAGTGCCTTACCACTGGGCTATGTCCCACGCCTTGAGTATATGTAATAAACACAGAACAGACCATAACTGCTTCTACACTAGGTGGTCATGGGTTTGAAATCATTTGGACACTGCATTTGATGGTCTTTGTTGAATTTTAAACAGCAGTTCTCTTACTATAATCTTTTTAAATATTCAAAAACATATATCCATTAATTTCCAAGATTTTAGGCTGCGTAATTTTACCCTTCTTACCCTGTGGCAGAAACCCTGCTGTACGTGATCTAGAACTGCTTCTTAATATCTAGATTGTGCTTCAAGATTAAAACGATTGCTTGTCATTCCACAAAATGAGGGGGCAAGGCATAGCCCAGTGGTAAAGCTCTTGCTTGATTTTGTGGTCGGTTTGGGATCGATCCCTATCAATGGGCCCATTTAGCTACTTCTCGCTCCAGCCAGTGCATCACGACTGGTACATCAAAGGCCGTGGTATGTGATATCCTGTCTATGGGATGGTGCATATAAAAGATTCCTTGCTGCTAATCGAAAAGAGTAGCCCATGAAGTGGTGACAGCAGCTTTCCTCTCTCAATATGTATGTTGTCCTTAACCATATGTCTGACGCCATATAACCGTAAAATAAAATGTGTTTAGTGCGTTCCAACAAAATGAATTTCAAGCCCTGAATATATGAATTACAGAAACCTGCTGCTATTCGAATCTGCAGTGTTTTTGTACAGCGTTTTTAGTGATAGGAATACTAAAAAGATTTTGTTAATGTATTTAAACAAATCTGTAAAGTGTGATATGGAAGATGGGAGAATTAAAGGCACTTCATTCTCTTACACCAATGTATGGTATTTCTGTTCAAAATGTCCTGCTGGAAATACTTTTTTTTTCTATATCTTAAGTTAAACATTTTGCTTTGCTTAACAACACCACAAGAGCTACTAGATGCAAAACATTTGATAATTCTGACAGTATTCAGAGAAAACCTGCTACATTTTGTTTCCATTAGTAGCAAGCATATCTTTTATATGCACTTTTCCAAACAGGACAGTACATACCAGTGATGGTGCACTCATATGACCCAATCACCTCCAAAGAGGGTTATACCAACTAAGTTAAATCCCACCCCTTTTTCGTATCTAGTCACATAACATTTACTTCATATAATTATTTATAAATTCATGTAGCACCTCAGAATTCAAAATTTCAAATCTTATCTGGAGATTTTTATGTTCCTGATCAGCTGAAGTGTTCCGGAATGGGGGCGGAACATAGTGCAGTGGTAAAGTGTTCGCTTGATGTGCGGTCGATCTAGGATCGATCCCCGTTGGTGACCCCATTGGGCTATTTCTCGTTCCAGCCAGTGCTCTACAACTGGTGTAACAAAGGCTGTGGTGTGTACTATCCTGTCTGTGAGATGGTGCATATAAAAGATCCCTTGCTGCTAATGGAAAAGAGTAGCCCATGAAGTGGCGACAGCGGCTTTCCTCTCTCAATACCTGTGTGGTCCTTAACCATATGTCTGACGCAATATAACCATAATTAAAAATGTGTTGAGTGCGTTGTTAAATAAAACATCTCCTTCCTTTTGTTCTGGAATGTATCACATTCAAGGTGTCATTTTTATCTGCCCTTAGCATGTGAATTTTAAAAAATTAAATCTATAAAAGAATTAAATATCAAGGCTCAATATGAAAATATCTTAAATGGCTCCCCAAAAGTTAAGCCAAGTTAACAATTGATCACTTTCCTCATTTTTTCACAGCGAGGTCTGCACACTGTCATGATTAAGTAGAATTTGTTTTGCTAGGTTTTTTTTTTTACAAAAGGTATTTACAAAAATCCAGTTAAAAAATTCAAAGTTAAAGTTTGGTTTGTTTAACAACACCACTAGAGCAGATTGATTTGTTGATCATCGGCTACTGAATGTCAAACATTTGGTCATTCTGACATATAGTTTTACAGAGAAAACCTGCTACATTTTTCTATTTGTAGCAAGGGATCTTTTTATATGCACCATCCCACAGACAGGTCAGTACATACCACAGCCTTTGATATACCAATCATGGTGCACTGGCTAGAATGAGAAACAGCCCAATGGGCCCACTGACTGGGATCAATCCTAGACCGACCGTGTATCAAGCAAGTGCTTTACCACTGGACTACATCCTGCCCATGGTCACATCAAGACACTGCTTCGATCCTTTACAGAATCTGATAGGAGAACAAAAAGAGAAAAAAAAACCGACATACAGAAATGAATATTCTTACCCACAGAAATGGTTAGTTTCAAACAGAAATACCATACAATGACTTTAGAAAATTTTGTGTACCTTTATTCTGTGGTTAAACTACTTAATCACTACTATACAAACTTCTTCTGACAGAGATGTCCCCTGAAGAGACTAAATCCCTTTAATCTATGTTTAAAATACTCAGTCATTACTACACTACGTCATACTGAAGGTGCATCTTTGAGGACAAGCAGAAGAATGTTCTGTTTGTCTTAAATAATTACACCTGTATCTTAACTTCTAATGTACCATGAAGAAAGTCTAGAGGCTGTATCTTAACTTCTAATGTACCATGAAGAAAGTCTAGAGGCTGTATCTTAACTTCTGATGTACCCTGAAGTCGAGAGGCTGGATCATAACTTCTGATGTACCCTGAAGAAAGTCTAGAGGCTGTATCATAACTTCTGATGTACCCAGAAAAAAAGTCTAGAGGCTGTATCTTAACAGAATGCTTTTGACTATAGTTCTTTTCTTCTATAGCTGATGATCAGAAATACGCAATTATTCTTTTGTACACTCAAGAGACACTAGCGGTTTTATCTCATACAGGTACTGATATTAGTTCTGTTCACCTTTAGTCATAACCTCTGTAGTCAACATTAACCTATAATGATCAGAACTGCTCCATTGTTCTGATGTACAATGACATTAACCTATAACGATCAGAACTGCTCCATTGTTCTGATGTACAATGACGAGAGTCTAGCTAGTGGCTGTATCTTAACATACAGGTTGTCACAGTAGTTAGTTCTGTCCTGAAGTTGGGTCCGTTCTTCTAATGAATGATGATGTGATTATGAGAAATACTGATGGAGTTGTTCTTGTAGAAAGGGTATGGTGTTAAACCCTGCTAGAGCCTCGTGCCAGACATGCCCAGTCCGTAACTCTCATCTCCAATGGGGGCGTCTCTACAAACAAAAACAGCAACTTCATTAATCAACACATTAACTTTTCCATCTAGGAGCCAGATGGTGTCTAGTTGTATTTTTATATAGATAGTATAAATAGGGAATAACTGGTTACTGTCTTAAGATATCGGCTTTATCCTGCAAAGGTTAGAATGGCGAATGCAGCGCGGCTCTGCTAAAAATGTTTCATACTATGTAATTTACTACAAGTTATTTATTTCCGAGCCGAATGATTTGTAAATTTCACACACAAGTTGCATGTCTTTGTTATTTCCAAAACACTTTTAATTTTCTTCTTACGTCAAACTAAACTGAAATTATTTACAAAATAAAACATTTTAATAGAATGATGGCACGGACCATAAATATATCCACCTTTTCTTTGCAATCATGCTTTAATTTTTTAATTTTTTTAAATTAAAATTTAAAAAAAAAAAATTAAATTAAAACACTGCATCTCTGTATCAATTCTGGAACTCTGGTCTGACCAGAGACCAACTTTGTTTTGTTTTTTATGGCCTAAAGAAGTGGAACTTTGACAGAGCCGTTTGATCCATGCCGTACTCACATGGATCCGACGATGGTGTGTTTGTGCAGCATCTTCAGGTACTGCTTGTGAGCCTGCTCCAGACTGATCACGTGCTTCTGGATCTCTGCCAGCGTCTCGTAGCACGACTTCGTGTCATCAATGACAACCGAGTGCTGCTGGAAACTGTCACCAGAGTACACCTCCTGACAGGCACATGCCTCTGTGGGAAGAAAAGAAAATAGGTTTGTTTGTCTTCTTTTTTTTTCTTTTTTTTAAATGCCACAAACATTTAACACATAGACAAAGACATTTTTTTTATTTTTGGACATTACAAACATGGGATGATGATGAGATGAATGTGAAGCCGCAGTATTTCCATTTCGGTATGGGACTACTTGACAGGTCCGTGCTACACTACACTCGGGAGACACACCCATAATCGCACCCATGAAGTGGGTGAAACTCAGTGTATGTGGCCTTACACCTACACATTGAGCCTAACGATGCACTCACTCTGGGTTGGAGTTGGTACTGGCATGAAAAATCCCCCATTGCCTCAGGTGGGATACGAACCCAGTACCTACCAGCCAGATGTCCGACCACTACACCACTGAGGCCAGTAAATAGGTTTGTAAGTTGATGAATTAAATAAATATGTTTGTAAGTTGATGGATTAAATAAATAGGTTTGTAAGTTGATGAATTAAATATGTTTGCAAGTTGATGGATTAAATAAATATGTTTGTAAGTAGATGAATTAAATAAACATGTTTGTAAGTAGATGAATTAAACAAATATGTAAGTAGAAGTAGATGAATTAAATAAATAAGTGTGCACATAATGTGGATGGATTAAATAAATGTTTGTAAGCAGATGGATTAAATAAATGTTTGTAAGTAGATGAATTAAATAATATATTTGTAAGTAGATTAATTAATTAAATAAATGTTTGTAAGTAGATGTAGATGGATTAAATATGTTTGTAAGTAGATGAATTAAATAAACATGTTTGTAAGTAGATGAATTAAACAAATATGTAATGAGAAGTAGATGAATTAATATAAATAAGTGTGCACATAATGTGGATGGATTAAATAAATGTTTGTAAGCAGATGGATTAAATAAATGTTTGTAAGTAGATGAATTAAATAATATATTTGTAAGTAGATTAATTAAATAAATGTTTGTAAGTAGACGTAGATGGAATAAATGTTTGTAAGTAGATGAATTAAATAAACATGTTTGTAAGTAGATGAATTAAACAAATATGTAAGTAGAAGTAGATGAATTAAATAAATGTGCACATAATGTGGATGGATTAAATAAATGTTTGTAAGCAGATGGATTAAATATTTGTAAGTAGATGGATTAAATAAATGTTTGTAAGTAGATGAATTAAATAATATATTTGTAAGTAGATTAATTAAATAAATGTTTGTAAGTAGACGTAGATGGATTAAATGTTTGTAAGTAGATGAATTAAATAAACATGTTTGTAAGTAGATGAATTAAACAAATATGTAAGTAGAAGTAGATGAATTAAATAAATAAGTGTGCACATAATGTGGATGGATTAAATAAATGTTTGTAAGCAGATGGATTAAATAAATGTTTGTAAGTAGATGGATTAAATAAATGTTTGTAAGTAGATGAATTAATAAATATGTTTGTAGGTAGATTAAATAAATGTTTGTAAGTAGATGGATTAATTAAATATGTTTGTAAGTAGATAAATTAAACAAATGTTTGTAAGTAGATGAATTAAATAAATATCTTTGTAAGTAGATGGATTAAATAAATATGTTTGTAAGTAGATGAATTAAATGTTTGTAAGTAGATGAATTAAATGTTTGTAAGTAGATGAATTAAATAAATGTTTGTAAGTAGATGAAATAAATAAAGATGTTTGTAAGTAGATGGATTAAATAAATATAAATAGATGGATTAAATCAATGTTTGTAAGTAGATGGATTAAATAAATATGTTTGTATGTAGATGGATTAAATAAAGATGTTTCTAAGTAGATGGACTAAATAAATATGTTTGTAAGTAGATGTAGATATATTAAATAAATATGCAGGTTGTGAATTTAAGTTAACATGATTCTGTGAGTCTGCAAATCCCAGATACTGGACAGAAGCTCAAGATTATGAGATAGATACTCTTTATTTCTTCCATACTATGAAGATTTTTAAACACACAGAAACAAAAGTAGGAACATAAATTAATTAATTCATTAAATAATTCATTAATTAATTTCATGGGATTATATACAACTGTAATATTGCCCTACATGTACACTGAGCTTTCACTTAAAACTTGATTATATATTGCCAACACACATGTACAAACTATGAAAATTGCAATATAAACTGGACCCACAGATAAAAGTCAATGTCATTGATGTCGTTATTTTCTCCACCAAGAATACAGTTTAAAAGTTTGTCTTCATTTTGATCACAAAAGGTAATACATTCATGTACAGAAAAAATATTTGCTATTTTATCAAAAGTCTTATTTCAGATTTGTAGTTTTTCATAATGTAGTAAATTATGTTTTGTATAGTCAACTGTTTCTTTATCACAGAGAATGCATTTTCTATCAAATAATTTCATGCTGCCTATTTTAATTACGGGATATTGGGAGTGGATTCACGTAAGCTATTTTCCAAAGAGTGTGAATCATTAAGTCTGAGTGGACAAAATCCTAAAGTAAAATCATGTTTTGATTCTGCTGGAATCCTAAAACAAATCCTCAAATACAATGCCTGTAGTATGTTTACAAGTTATTAAGTAGATGGATGGTTAACTGGGTGGGTGTGATGATCAACATGTAGAATGGGTTGATGATGGGCTATGGAGGACATTGACAGAGTATGTGATAGGGTAGGCAGCCTTCTGGCAGCTTTGGGTGATCAAAAAATCAATTCCCTATTTTTGCTTTCGGAAGATTGGTTTTTGAACATGCACCACTCAATTTGGAGTTGTTATGGCTTTTGTATGAATGAGGTTGCTATAATACTATCCGATGTATGGAATTTTGTGCTCATATGTTGCTCACTAAAATACATCCATTTATACAAAATCAGTTTTTTAAAATTTACTATTTTACAAAATATGGATCTAAAGTGGAATTACGGCAAGATATATTTGTGTACATAGCCAAAAGAAGGGTGCAAAAATTGGCTGTCATCAACCTTAATAGGCAATGACAACTAATTATTACGCATGTGCATGTGTTGATCATACATGTAGTTAAGCAATGAAGTTAACAAACCATGCATTATTTTTGTACCTTCCAAATAAATATTTTGAAATTAACAAAATACTGTAAAACATATTAAATTGAAGTGACTCATGATACTTTCACACCTATGTTTATTAAACAATGTAGAAGTAAATAAACAAGAATTCAACAGAATAAAATGTCTCGCCCACCATAAACATTTTCAATGTCTCTGACACAGTTTCTGCCAGATTTTTTTTTGCAATTTCTTTTTTTTTAAAGTTAACCGTTTAACAAAATTAATCACTCTTATCATTAATGTATGATTTTCTTAACACTAACCCTAAACTTAACCCATTTCCTTTCTGGGGGAGGTCCCCCCCCCCCCCCCCCCCCTCTACACATACACCCTGTTGACTGTGTTGCATTCAATTGCATAGCACCATACCCAAAAATTTCTTTCTGGCAGAAACACTGACTGATAGTTGTATCCATGGATGTTCATCTCAGTGCATGTTAAAATAATAATAATAATCATCTTAAAGACACAGACCCCAGTTTCAGCCCATGAAAATGTACACTAAGTTTAGTTAATATACACACCTGCAACACACATTTGAATAAGGTTATAACAGCTAAAGTCTGTGATGTTTAAACAGGAAAATACCATCTAAAATAACTAGAGCTTGTCTAACACACACCATTACTTCTCAGATGAACGTGCGTTTTTTGCATTTATAAAAAAAAATGCATTTTGGGATATTGCAAAAACCTTAATGACCAGAACCACTTCAGGTGTACGAAACTTAATATCCTAAATAATAAAATGTAAGTACTTTCAATTTAACTGATCAAAAACGGCTTTAATAATGAAAAATATTTGGTAGTGTTTAAAAACTAGGGTCTGTCACTTTAACTAATAACAAGCTTTAAAAAGAATTAAATAACAAAAATATAACTAAAATTTTAATTTAATTGATATTTTTTCTCATGCATCTAGGATTTATAGCTTGTTATATATATGGACCTAAACATTGATTTATTAATTATAGACTATTGGATGTCAAACATTTGGTTATTATGATATATAGTCTTAAAGATGAAACATCTTTCATAAGTAACAAGGAATCTTTTATATGCACCATCTCACAGACAAGTTAGCACACCACAGCCTTTGATATACCAGTCATGATGCACTGGTTATAACGAGAAATGACCCAATTGGCCCACAAACGGGGATCGATCCTAGACTGACTGCACATCAGGTGAGTGCTTTACCATTGGACTATGCCCCGCCCTTCTATCTCCTTCAGAATCATCAGAAAAGTGAGACCTTTTTTTTACTTCGAAAAGGCGAGACAAAACTAAAGAAAATGGGCCAATTTTATGAAGCCTGTTTTTTCTTAACTGCATGTGTTTAATCACTGTAAATGTATGTACATGTAGTTACATTCATCTAAGTCATAAACAGGCTTTGTAAATCTGGCCCATGAAGTCAATCTAAATATTAATCACTATCAACAAAAGGCAAAGTGTTTCGTTAAAGCATAAAGAAATATAATTTTTGTTAGCGCTTGACGCTTGATCTGAGATTTTACAGATTTAAACTACATAGAACAAAGTGGTTTCTTAACAAAATAATAAGAATAGTAAATTTCCCAAAAACATGTTAAAACTTCTTCTTTTTTTTTACATACATAACATTTCCAATTTCAATCAGGTGTTTTGTTATTGGTATAACAAAGGCCTTTTTTGTATCAGTTTATATTTCTGAGTAAACAAATAATTTTAAAAAGATCATTAGATAAAGTGCTGTTGTATTATTAAAAAAACCACAACTTTTATATAACTGTTTAAACAATGTGTGTTTAAATAAACATTCCATGGCTTGTTTTAATGGGGGGAGGGGGAGGAGGGGGAGGAGGAGGAGGAGAAGAGAGAATCTAGCTCAGTTGGTAGAGCACTCGTTTCTCAGTATTGAAATTTCAGGTTCGGTATCAGTATCGGTATTTTGGGGGGACTTACCTCGGTATCTGTACAGTATTTGGTATTGATACAATACCGACACCAATATCGAGCAGTATTTTCGGTATATTCGGCTTTAAATGTATGTCCAAGTTCAGTCTCACATGCTAATTTCATCTCAATGAAATCTTAAATTCCATACACAAGGCCCTCATCTCTCTCTTCTTTTCAGCTATTTTGCGTTCATCAGATATATTGTTAGTATTTTACTAAATGGCAGATAACATTTTTCAAAAGTGAAATTTTGAGTATTTTGAAATTTTCTCAGTACAGTAAATCGGTATTGATCTGATAGCGATAACAAAAGGTATATATACAGTATACCGCCCAGCTTTATCTAGTAGCCTATGATTAATAAATTAATGTGCTCCAGTGCTGTCGTTAAACAAGAACAAACTTTAAATGTGGTGATGAAAGTAAAAGTTAGAACTATACTTATTAAGCGAGTGATATTAATATGGGTGAGGGATGATTGAGTCGTTTTCTTCGCTTCCTGCGTTTTATTATGATAAAACAACAATAACCAGTACGTAGATTACGTACTGATGGAAAGAAATAAGTGATGACTTAAATTGTAATTGTCAATAGTGACTGCAACCAAAACACCCATACTTAGTTACGAAATATTTTATTTAAAACTGCACTCAACACATTTTATTTATGGTTATATGGCGTCGGACATATGGTTAAGGACCACACAGATATTGAGAGAGGAAGGGATCTTTTATATGCACCATCCCACAGACAGGATAGCACATACCACAGCCTTTGATATACCGGTCGTGGTGCACTGGTTGGAATGAGAAATAGCCCAATGTGGCCACCGACGGGGATGGATCGCAAACCGACCACGCATCAAACGATCGCTTTACCACTGGGCTACATCCCGCCCCCTAGAGTTATGAAGTTACCCATGATTCTCTTATGTTGTAGTGTTGGTATAAAGTGCTCCTAGTGGGAATTTCCCTATTTGCTCAGTTGGTAGAGCACTGGACTATTACAGAGTGTCTGTGGTTCGAATCCTCTCAGTGGAGGTTGATTTTTCTATTACACTAATTTAATTCCATATTAGCGATTTCAAACAGACTTTACTATGCATGTAGTGAATTCATTTTGATTTATACAAGATGTTACCTCATTTCTTTCTACCAGTATATTTTGATTTGGTTTTTATACTGAAATTAAATACATTTTTTATATCAAAACATCCACGTAAAAACTCCTGGAAGCTTTCATAAAGGCAAACCACCTCAGACTGAGAACAGATAAATATAAATATTAATAAACAATATCTTCAACAGGGATCAAAGGAAATTAATTTTTTACAATAAAATCAAAGTTAATGTTTGTTTTGTTTAACAATACATTGGTTTGGCTATTGGATGTCAAACATTTGGTAATTCTGACATAGTCTTAGAATCTCTACATTTTCCCATTAGTAGCAAGAGATCTTTAATATGCACTTCCCCACAGAGAGAACAGCACATACCATGGCTTTTGATATACCACTCGTAGTGCACTACGGTAATTGGGATGGAGAAAAAACAATGAGAAAATGGGCCCACTGGGGTAATTCGATCCTACAATGCAAGCACCTCAGGCGAGCACTCTAATCAATTCGGTTAGATCACACCCTACAACAAAATCAAATCAAATATTCACAAATGTTTTTTGGTTTTTTTTGGGGGGTGTCGGGGTTCAAAAACAAAATATGGCTATTAAAAATGTGGATACATTTTATTATTATTATTATTATTTTGATATTATTGTTTTTAAATATACACTCACTCACTCACACACATTCATACACTCTCCATCGTACAATTTAAAGTAATGAACAATTAAATATTTTGGGCCATGTTAAAATTATGTTACTCGTGTACTGCGCGCGCACGCACACACACACACACACACACACACACACACACACACACACTCACACACACACACACACACACATTCATACACTCTCCATCCACTGGTACAAATTAAAATAATGAACAATTAAATATTTTAGGCTATGTTAAAATTAAGTTACTCTTGTACTACACACACATATATATATACATATCATAATACAACAAAGACAACTGTTAGATCGTGTGTATGTGCAACATGTTAGTGAAGCAATCTTACCATTGTGATTTTCCATGCAAGCTAAGGACAAACAAGAAGCTAACATTATTCATGGGTTTACTTCTTTACTCAAACAAAACACACACAGCCGCCATAATACGTATTATTATCCACATAGTTCAAGATATTCAGGGAAATACAAATGTCATAATTAATAAAAAAAATAGGTCCAAAATACCATGGTGATTTCGACTTTTCACTATTGTTAATAACTTGGTAACTTGAGCTTACTTTTGGCCAGCAAAAATAGGTCAAATAAAAAAATGTGTGTGGTTTCAGTTACATAGAATTTTTTTTTAGGTAGGTAGGCTATAACTTTTTTGGTTCTCTTTTTTTTATTTCTAAAATCTGTCAAACTGGTCTCGGCAAAGTGCAAAGTAACATTTTAAACAAATTCTGCATCCACTCACTGTTTTGACAATCAGCTGTGCTCTGTTATACAAAGCGACGTTAGTGCTAACATCACCTTAAGTGCATTAATACCTTATGCACTTAAAATGATCTTAGTGATAAGATCACTTTGTAAAACTGGTCCCAGTAGGTGGAAAAAAGGTTTAGGGTCGACGAAAATTAGGGTGGGTCATGTAACTGGAACCACACATATTGTTTTATTTGGCCTTAGGTAGTGCCTGACAGTGGGCATGAATGTCAAAATAAATTATCAATATGTTGTATATATTGAATAGAATAGAATAGAATAGATGTTTAACAACACCCAAGCACGAAAAAGACATTGGCTATTGGGTGTTAAACTATGATAATGGCAAAACATTATGTATATATTGAATTACCAGTAATAAGGTGGGATCACCAAATATAAGCATGAAAGTAAATTATAAATACAGGAAACATTTTGTTTTGAAAATGTTTGTTCCCTGCAATATGTTCACCTTGTAGGGCATCTAGTTTGTCCATGTATGTGAGAAACAGCGAGTGAATCTTTTCCACCTCCCGGTCCGAATCAACGTCAATCTGCATCTCTGTTACCGGGAGACCGCCCGACACCGGACTACAGCCAGGCGCATTGCTGTCAGCCAACTTACAGCTGTAATTAATACAAACATTCTACAAAGACTGGACTACAGACAGGCGCATTGCTGCCAGCCGACTTACAGCTGTAATTAATACAAACATTCTACAAAGACCACTTGACACCTGACTCGACAGCCAGGTGCATTGCTGTCAGCCGACTTATGGCTGTAATTAATACAAACATTCTATAAACACTGCCTGTCACCGGACTACAGCCAGGTGCATTGCTGTCAGCTGACTTACAGCTGTAATTAATAAAGACATTCTATAAACACTGCCCGACACCGGACTACAGCCACACACAATGCTGTTAGCCGACTTACAGCTGTAATTAGTACAAACATTCTATAATGAATGAAATGTTTTATTTAACGATGCACTCAACACATTTTATTTACGGTTATATGGTGTCGGACAAACATTCTATAAAGACCGCCCGACACCGGACTACAGCCACACACATTCCTGTCAGCCGACTTACAGCTGTAATTAATAAAAACATTCTATAAACACTGCCCGACACCGGACTACAGCCACACACATTGCTGTCAGCCAACTTACAGCTGTAATTAATAAAAACATTCTATAAACACTGCTCGACACCGGACTACAGCCACACACATTGCTGTCAGCCAACTTACAGCTGTAATTAATAAAAACATTCTATAAACACTGCCCGACACCGGACTACAGCCACACACATTGCTGTCAGCCAACTTACAGCTGTAATTAATAAAAACATTCTATAAACACTGCCCGACACCGGACTACAGCCACACACATTGCTGTCAGCCAACTTACAGCTGTAATTAATAAAAACATTCTATAAACACTGCCCGACACCGGACTACAGCCACACACATTGCTGTCAGCCAACTTACAGCTGTAATTAATAAAAACATTCTATAAACACTGCCCGACACCGGACTACAGCCACACACATTGCTGTCAGCCGACTTACAGCTGTAATTAGTACAAACATTCTATAAACACTGCCCGACACCGGACTACAGCCACACACATTGCTGTCAGCCAACTTACAGCTGTAATTAGTACAAACATTCTATAAACACTGCCCGACAATGGACTACAGCCACACACATTGCTGTCAGCTGACTTACAGCTGTAATTAATAAAAACATTCTATAAACACTGCCCGACACCAGACTACAGCCACACACATTGCTGTCAGCCAACTTACAGCTGTAATTAATAAAAACATTCTATAAACACTGCCCGACACCGGACTACAGCCACACACATTGCTGTCAGCCAACTTACAGCTGTAATTAATAAAAACATTCTATAAACACTGCCCGACAATGGACTACAGCCACACACATTGCTGTCAGCTGACTTACAGCTGTAATTAATAAAAGCATTCTATAAACACTGCCCGACACCGGACGACAGCCATACACATTGCTGTCGGCCAACTTACAGCTGTAATTAATAAAAACATTCTATAAACACTGCCCGACACCAGACTACAGCCACACACATTGCTGTCAGCCGACTTACAGCTGTAATTAATAAAAACATTCTATAAACACTGCCCGACACCGGACTACAGCCATACACATTGCTGTCAGCCAACTTACAGCTGTAATTAATTGAAACATTCTATAAACACTGCCCGACACCGGACTACAGCCACACACATTGCTGTCAGCAGACTTACAGCTGTAATTAGTACAAACATTCTATAAACACTGCCCGACACCGGACTACAGCCACACACATTGCTGTCAGCTGACTTACAGCCGTAATTAATACAAACATTCTATAAACACTGCCCGACACCAGACTACAGCCACACACATTGCTGTCAGCCAACTTACAGCTGTAATTAATACAAACATTCTATAAACACTGCCCGACAATGGACTACAGCCACACACATTGCTGTCAGCTGACTTACAGCTGTAATTAATAAAAGCATTCTATAAACACTGCCCGACACCGGACGACAGCCATACACATTGCTGTCGGCCAACTTACAGCTGTAATTAATAAAAACATTCTATAAACACTGCCCGACACCAGACTACAGCCACACACATTGCTGTCAGCCGACTTACAGCTGTAATTAATAAAAACATTCTATAAACACTGCCCGACACCGGACTACAGCCATACACATTGCTGTCAGCCAACTTACAGCTGTAATTAATTGAAACATTCTATAAACACTGCCCGACACCGGACTACAGCCACACACATTGCTGTCAGCAGACTTACAGCTGTAATTAGTACAAACATTCTATAAACACTGCCCGACACCGGACTACAGCCACACACATTGCTGTCAGCTGACTTACAGCCGTAATTAATACAAACATTCTATAAACACTGCCCGACACCAGACTACAGCCACACACATTGCTGTCAGCTGACTTACAGCCATAATTAATACAAACATTCTATAAACACTGCCCGACACTGGACTACAGCCACACACATTGCTGTCAGCTGACTTACAGCTGTAATTAATACAAACATTCTATAAACACTGCCCGACACCGGACTACAGCCACACACATTGCTGTCAGCCAACTTACAGCTGTAATTAATAAAAACATTCTATAAACACTGCCCGACAATGGACTACAGCCACACACATTGCTGTCAGCTGACTTACAGCTGTAATTAATAAAAACATTCTATAAACACTGCCCGACACCGGACTACAGCCACACACATTGCTGTCAGCCAACTTACAGCTGTAATTAATAAAAACATTCTATAAACACTGCCCGACACCGGACTACAGCCACACACATTGCTGTCAGCCAACTTACAGCTGTAATTAATAAAAACATTCTATAAACACTGCCCGACAATGGACTACAGCCACACACATTGCTGTCAGCTGACTTACAGCTGTAATTAATAAAAGCATTCTATAAACACTGCCCAACACCGGACTACAGCCATACACATTGCTGTCGGCCAACTTACAGCTGTAATTAATAAAAACATTCTATAAACACTGCCCGACACCAGACTACAGCCACACACATTGCTGTCAGCCGACTTACAGCTGTAATTAATAAAAACATTCTATAAACACTGCCCGACACCGGACTACAGCCATACACATTGCTGTCAGCCAACTTACAGCTGTAATTAATTGAAACATTCTATAAACACTGCCCGACACCGGACTACAGCCACACACATTGCTGTCAGCAGACTTACAGCTGTAATTAGTACAAACATTCTATAAACACTGCCCGACACCGGACTACAGCCACACACATTGCTGTCAGCTGACTTACAGCCGTAATTAATACAAACATTCTATAAACACTGCCCGACACCAGACTACAGCCACACACATTGCTGTCAGCTGACTTACAGCCATAATTAATACAAACATTCTATAAACACTGCCCGACACCGGACTACAGCCACACACATTGCTGTCAGCTGACTTACAGCTGTAATTAGTACAAACATTCTATAAACACTGCCCGACACCGGACTACAGCCACACACGTTGCTGTCAGCCAACTTACAGCTGTAATTAATTGAAACATTCTATAAAAACTGCTCGACACCGGACTACAGCCACACATATTGCTGTCAGCCGACTTACAGCTGTAATAAATACAAACATTCTATAAAGACCGCGTGACACCGGACTACAGCCAGGTGGATTGCTGTCAGCTGACTTACATGTACAGCTGTAATAAATACAAACATTCTATAAAGACCACCTGACACCGGACTACAGCCAGACACATTGCTGTCAGCCGACTTAAGCTGTAATTAATTAATAAAACAAGAATTTTGCAAATTAAATGTCTCGTCTACCATAAAAAACCATTTCAGTGCACTGTGATGAACATCCATCAGTGCAACCATAAACTAAGTTTCACTGACTTCAACATTAAACTTAAACAGAAACGATGATGCTGTTGCTGCCATCAGAAAAGTAATACCTACTTTACACCTACCCATTGAGCCTTGCGGAGCACTCACTCAGGGTTTGGAGTCGGTATTTGGATTAAAAATCCCGTGCCTCGACTGGGATCCGAACCCAGTACCTACCAGCCTGTAGACCGATGACCTAACCATGACGCCACCAAGGTCAGTTTTTGCTTCATAAAGACAAGACTAAAAACACTGAACAGACTTTGTTCTAATTAATAAGAACTTCGAGCAAATCACAGCTGTAATTAATAAAAATGGTAGGTGTAAGGCCACTACACCAACGTCCATCTCACTAACCCAACAGACAATCCATATATCTGAGAACAGTGTGCATGGACTGTAATTCAATATATGCAAAAAAAATTGTAGTCCGTAATCAGATTTCATTCAATTTCAAACAATACTGGAACATATATGTTATAAAATTTGAACAGTTAAGAGAAGAAATATCTGCTCACCAAAGCCAGTGGTTATTCATGTAGGCAGCTGGGTGGTACATCTGCAGTCTGTTCTTGTTGGTATTGCAAACCTTCGTAAGAATGTCCAACCTGAAAAACAAAAATTAAGTAACCAAATAAAATTCAGAATAACCAATTATTCATCAAAACCTTAGAATAAGAATGTTTATTTAAAATGTGTGGTGAATTCACAGAAAAATTGTATTTATTTGTATTAACAAATAAACAATTCAGTTCAACAAAAACATATTGGGTCGAATTTACAAAGTCTGATATGTCTTACATGCATGTAACTACATACATTTACAAAGTCTGTTATGTCTTACATGCATGTAACTACATACATTTACAAAGTCTGTTATGTCTTACATGCATGTAACTACATACATTTACCATGCGTTTAAGAAAAACAGGCTTCGTAAATTCGGCCCATATTTATTTGCAGTACGTCCATAGCCAAGGCTCAAAACTGCCAGAAAACAACAGGCAATTGCTGCTCAAAATATCAGATTCACAAGCAGCTTTTGATTTCTATCTTAAAATGTAATACACAATTACAGAATTTATATCAATACCAGTGTTAAAGAACTGTTTCTCAATTTTTAGATATTGCTTTCTATCTTAAAGTGACTGACCCTAGAAAATAAACACTATTGCATATTTTCACCTAAATATTAGAAGCATATTTGATCATTAAAATCGGACATATGGCCTAGTTACTATACTTCAGAAGCAAAGATTGCTTCCCACAGGAGAGCATTTTGCATATGGAAAAAACAAAACATTTCAAAATTTCTGCACGTGACAAGCCCTGTGATCAGTCATTTGAGCACTTCATGCTAATATTCTATACCACAGAGTTACTGCCCATCCCAATACATGGAGGATGTCACCGAGTAACTCACCACAGTTACACCCCATCCCAATACATGGAGGATGTCACTGAGTAACTCACTACAGAGTTACACCCCGTCCCAATACATGGAGGATGTCACCGAGTAACTCACCACAGTTACACCCCATCCCAATACATGGAGGATGTCACTGAGTAACTCACTACAGAGTTACACCCCGTCCCAATACATGGAGGATGTCACCGAGTAACTCACCACAGTTACACCCCATCCCAATACATGGAGGATGTCACTGAGTAACTCACTACAGAGTTACACCCCGTCCCAATACATGGAGGATGTCACTGAGTAACTCACCACAGAGTTACACCCCGTCCCAATACATGGAGGATGTCACCGAGTAACTCACCACAGTTACACCCCATCCCAATACATGGAGGATGTCACTGAGTAACTCACCACAGTTATACCCCATCCCAATATATGGAGGATGTCACGGAGTAACTCACTACAGTTATACCCCATCCCAATACATGGAGGATGTCACTGAGTAACTCACTACAGAGTTACACCCCGTCCCAATACATGGAGGATGTCACTGAGTAACTCACGAGAGTTACACCCCATCCCAATACATGGAGGATGTCACTGAGTAACTCACCACAGAGTTACACCCCGTCCCAATACATGGAGGATGTCACCGAGTAACTCACCACAGTTAC
The DNA here is from genome assembly GCF_016097555.1 of Gigantopelta aegis. Taxonomy (NCBI): domain Eukaryota; kingdom Metazoa; phylum Mollusca; class Gastropoda; order Neomphalida; family Peltospiridae; genus Gigantopelta; species Gigantopelta aegis. The sequence goes on from NC_054699.1 coordinate 8,976,339, forward strand.
ACCCCATCCCAATACATGGAGGATGTCACTGAGTAACTCACTACAGAGTTACACCCCGTCCCAATACATGGAGGATGTCACTGAGTAACTCACCACAGAGTTACACCCCGTCCCAATACATGGAGGATGTCACCGAGTAACTCACCACAGTTACACCCCATCCCAATACATGGAGGATGTCAATGAGTAACTCACTACAGAGTTACACCCCGTCCCAATACATGGAGGATGTCACTGAGTAACTCACCAGAGTTACACCCCGTCCCAATACATGGAGGATGTCACTGAGTAACTCACCACAGAGTTACACCCCGTCCCAATACATGGAGGATGTCACTGAGTAACTCACCACAGAGTTACACCCCGTCCCAATACATGGAGGATGTCACTGAGTAACTCACCACAGAGTTACACCCCGTCCCAATACATGGAGGATGTCAGTAACTCACCACAGAGTTACACCCCATCCCAATACATGGAGGATGTCAGTAACTCACCACAGTTACACCCCGTCCCAATACATGGATGATGTCACCGAGTAACTCACCAGAGTTACACCCCATCCCAATACATGGATGATGTCACCGAGTAACTCACTAGAGTTACACCCCATCCCAATACATGGAGGATGTCAGTAACTCACCACAGTTACACCCCATCCCAATACATGGAGGATGTCAGTAACTCACCACAGTTACACCCCGTCCCAATACATGGATGATGTCAGTAACTCACCACAGTTACACCCCGTCCCAATACATGGATGATGTCACCGAGTAACTCACCAGAGTTACACCCCATCCCAATACATGGATGATGTCACCGAGTAACTCACTAGAGTTACACCCCATCCCAATACATGGATGATGTCACCGAGTAACTCACCACTGTTTCTCTTCCACACAATTCGTTGCCTGGATGTATAAAGCATGCTGTGGCTGGATCACCTGAAACATCTGAAAAACAGGAAAAAACGCACATCATAACTTCTTTAATGACATCTGGAAAATAGGAAAAAACGCACATCATAACTTCTATAGTGACATCTGGAAAATAGGAAAAACACACATCATAACTTCTATAGTGATATCTGGAAAATAGGGAAAACACACATCATAATTTCTATAGTGACATCTGGAAAATAGGGAAAACACACATCATCACTTCTATAGCGACATCTGGAAAATAGGGAAAACACACATCATCACTTCTATAGTGACATCTGGAAAATGGAAAAAACACACATCATCACTTCTTTAATGACATCTGGAAAATAGGGAAAACACACATCATGACTTCTATAGTGACATCTGGAAAATAGGGAAAACACACATCATCACTTCTATAGTGACATCTGGAAAATAGGGAAAACACACATCATCACTTCTATAGTGACATCTGGAAAATAGGGAAAACACACATCATCACTTCTATAATGACATCTGGAAAATAGGGAAAACACACATCATGACTTCTTTAATGACATCTGGAAAATAGGGAAAACACACATCATGACTTCTATAGTGACATCTGGAAAATGGAAAATAGTGACATCTGGAAAATAGGGAAAACACACATCATGACTTCTATAGTGACATCTGGAAAATAGGGAAAACACACATCATCACTTCTATAATGACATCTGGAAAATAGGGAAAACACACATCATCACTTCTATAGTGACATCTGGAAAATAGGGAAAACACACATCATCACTTCTTTAATGACACATTTCTCTGATAATGAAAAACTCAATTCATGTTAATTTACAAATGTTTTCTTGTAACTAGTGCAGATCTGTAATGTATGATTTGTTTATTACAGGACAGCACATGCCACAGCCTTTGATATACCAGTCATGGGGCACTGTTGAGTCGATCTATCCCAGTGGGCATAAAACAAATGTAATTTCAATGCTGTCTGTCCATCCATATCTGCCAACTCGCTATTTTTGTAAGTAGTCCCGTCGTTGTAAAAGGTGTGTACTGTCCTGTCTGTGGGAAAGTGCATATAAAACATCTCTTGTTGCTCTATTAGTAGTAGTCTATGTGGCAGCAGTGGGTTCTCTCTCTCTCTCCCTTCCTCTCTAACTTTATCTCACTCTCTCTCTCTCTCTCTCTCTCTCTCATTCTCACTCTAACTTTATCTCACTCTTTCTCTCTCTCACCGTCTCTCTAACTTTATCTCACTCTCTCTCTCTCCCTCCCTCCCTCCCTCTCTCTCTTACTATCTCTCTCTCAATCTGCCTCTAACTTTAACTCACTCTCTCACTCTCTCTCTCTCTCTCTCTCTCTCTCTCTCTCTCTCTCTCTCTCTCTCTCTCTCTCTCTCTCTCTCTCTCTCTCAACAAAGTGTAGAAAGACTAGCAAGTTTAAAATGTGCTGAGGAGTCTTTAAACAAATATGCCTTTTCTTTCCTTTCCCAACCCCGTCATACCCAAGCTCAAACATGGCCTTACATATTTCATCTTGAATGACTCTTCCTCTAGCTTCTCAACAGCAAGGATGTCTTCTATAGGAATGGAACACAGTGGCTTTTCATCTGTAAACAAACATGAATATACTGCAATAAATCCATGGCAACGTTTTTTGTATTAAACATACTAATACTAGTCAGTGTAAAATATTACTGGGTAATACAGTTTCTAAAAACCCCATTAAATCACACATTACTACAACTTCTTGCATAAGTTATAAATTTGGGTAAATCCAGTATTTGTAAAAGCGTGAACTGATTTTTCAACATTTTTATTTGTGCTTATATGGTGTTGACTATATAGTTACATTTGTTTTGTTGAACAACACCACTAGAGCACATTGATGTATTAATCATCGGCTACTGGATGTCAAACATATGGTTATTTTGACACAGTCATAGAGAGGAAACCAGCTACATGTTTCCATTAGTAGCAAGGGATCTTTTATATGCACCCTCCCACAGACGTGTTAGCACATACCACAGCTTTTGATGTACCAGTCGTTGTGCACTGCCTGGAACAAGGAATAGCTCAATGGGTCCAACATCAAGGATCAATCCTATATCAAGTGCAAATCAGGCAAGAGTTTTATAAATAAGTTAAAGTTTATTTTGCTTAATGACACCACTAGAGCACATTGATTTATTAATCATCGGCTATTGGTTGTCAAACATTTGGCAATTTTGATATATAGCCGTAGAGAGGAAACCTGCTACATTTTTCCATTAGTAGCAAGGGATCTTTTATATGCACCCTCCCATAGACAGAATAGCACATACCACAGCCTTTGATATACCAGGCTGGAATGAGATATAGCGCATGACACCCATTAACAGGGTTCAATCCTAGATTAACCGCATATGAGGTGAGCGCTTTACCACTGGACTACTTCCCACTCCAACTGGGCTATATCCTACACCTAAAATTAAACATACTCATTGTTTTGGAATATGACAAAGACTGATTGGTCAGACAGAAGAATCTGCGCTTGAAGTTCTTCAGTCCAAACCGTTTTCTTCCCTGGGCTCGTTTGATCAACATTCTGAAAGACAAACAGAGGCAGATTTGTTTAATGACACCTCAACACAATTTGTAATCTGCATCTATTTCAGCTTCAATATATGGTTTTATTTTGAGAGAGAGGAAAAAAGGAAATGTTTTACTGAACGACGCACTAAACACAATTTATTTTACGGTTATATGACGTCAGTTTGAGAGAGGAGAGACGAGAGAGAGAGAGAGAGATAGATGAGAGAGAGAAGAGGAGAGGAGCGGAGAGAGAGAGAGGAGAGAGGAGAGAAGGGAGAGAGTTGAGAGAGGAAGTGAGGGAGACGAGACAGGACGACAGACAAGACCGACACGAGAGAGTGAGGGAGACAGAACCAGGGAGAGGATAAACAGAGAGACAGACAGACAGAAAGAGGGACAAACAGAGAGAAACAGGAAAGACCTACAGAGTACAGACAGACATACCATGGAGAGAGAGAGATGAGAGAGAGAGGAGAGAGAGAGGAGAGAAGAGGATGAGAGGAGAGAGAGGGAGAGAGAGAGAGGACATAAGCGGAGGGAGGAGACACACAAGACAGACGAGACAGACAGAGAGAGTGAGGGGGAGACAGAAAGGGAGAGATAAAACAGAGAGGACAGACAGACAGAAAGAGAGACAAACAGGAGAGAAACAGCCGTGGACCTACAGAGCAGACCAGGACTTATACCATGGAGACGAGAGGAGAGAGGGGAGACGAGAGGAGACGAGGGCGACAGAGAGAGGAGAGGAGAGAGAGAAGAGAGAGACAGAGAGAGAGAGAGGACAGAGAGGAGGGACGAGAGGGAGAGAGGAAAGGGAGGAGACCCCGACAACAGACAGACAAGCGACAGACAGAATGAGAGTGAGGGAGACAGACAAGGGAGAGATAAACAGAGAGACAGACAGACAGAAAGAGAGACAAACAGAGAGAAACAGACAGACCTACAGAGACAGACAGACATACATGAGAGAGAGAGAGAGAGAGAGAGAGAGAGAGAGAGAGGGGAGAGAGAGAGAGAGAGAGAGAGAGACGGACAGAGAGAGAGAGAGAGAGAGAGAGAGAGAGAGAGACGGACAGAGAGACATAGAGAGAGAGACAGACAGACACAAACAGACAGAGAGAGACAGACAGGCAGGCAGGCAGGCAGGCAGGCAGGCAGGCAGGCAGGCAGGCAGAGACACACACACACACAGACAGACAACCAGAGAGGGGGCTGGGCAGGAGGGAGGCATCTCCTGCTTGTTAATGTGCTGCTTTAGGGGAAGATATTTCAGTTAACCAGAAGTTGGTTCTCATGCTTTTAGGTAACCGATTGTTTGGTTACATGAATTACATTTGCATAGCCAGTGAATTACCTAATCCTAAAAAACTTGTATAGTTCTGTACTACAATGATATTCTAAATATATTTTAAATTAAATTATTTTTCACTGAGATATCAAAGAATATTTTTATTTATCTACTAATTTGCAATACATTAAATGTTCACAAATTTGTTTAGAAATGTTTACAGCTTTAAATTTTAGATAAAAAAAAGAGTTGATAATGTAATCGTTTGTCAGTTAACATGATTTTGAAGTTGTGTAACGAACACACAAACAGAATGTTGGTTTTAATATTGTAACCTGTGTTTATATTGTGTTTTACACTCACCCTTCTTTGAGTATTATGGGCGCTTCAAAGCATTGAGTGTGGGTACCAGTTGGTGAAGACACAATATCGAGAAACTGAAACGAAAAATATTCTGATGTGTCAAACACTTAATGGTAATGAGTGATATTTTAAAATGTATATTTATAATGATAATTATATTACTTAACAGTAACATTTTATTTTAAACTCATGTTACTGATTTATTAGTAAGATTTGTTTTTTTTAAACAAATAATTTGTATTTACATTTTTCTTATTTTATTAATTTATTAGTAAGAAACAATTCTAGATAATAACTATAATTTATTAAATAAATTACATACTTCTATTATTTATATTTATTTTACAAAGGCTACATCAAATGATAACAAATTTTATAAAGCTAAATTAAATCATCACAAATTTTACAAAGACTAAACCAAAATATATCTTCTTTCACAAATTCTAAATAAAACAAAAATAAATCAAGAAATTAAGCTAAACCAGATAATACCTCATTTTACAACAAAACTAAAATTTTACAACTTAGGCCAAATCAAACAATACTTCATTTTACTAAAAATAAATCAAATGATACATTTTATACGACTGAACCACAGGATACAAAGTTTACAAATGCACAACCAAATGATACTTACCATTTTAATTGCATCAACAAACTTAGTCTCAGTCAAATCGTCAAAGAGAGGAATCATGTATTCTTCCTTCACACTGAAAGGCACCTGTCAAAAACAAGCAATATGTATCAAATAACACTTTTTTCATATCTCCTAAGTACATGGTTCATAACTGTGAAAAATGGATAAATTCTGTTGATCTGTAACAGTACAAAATAGCAGCTCAATATCTTGAGGCATTGTGAAAAACAATCTTGAAAAAATTGTATCTGGGACAGACGAACAGACGGATTTACAGAGATGGAAGGAAGGACATGGTTTATTTAACGACACACACAACACATTTTATTTACGGTTATATGGCGTCGGACATATGGTTAAAGACCACACAGATATTGAGGGAGGAAACCCGCTGTCACTACTTCAGGGGCTACTCTTTTCCGATTAGCAGCAAGGGATCTTTTACATGCACCATCCCACAGACAGGATAGCACATACCATGACATTTGATGTACCAGTCGTGGTGCACTGGCTGGAGTAAGAAATAGCCCAATGGGGCCACTGATGGGGATCGATCCCAAACCGACAACACTTCAAGCGAGCGCTTTACCACTGGGCCACATCTCGCCCCCTGACAGATGGAGATGAAACCTATAGTTCCCTGTGGTTGGACCGGTTGGGGACTAAAAACAACAAAATATGGCTCTTTATTACCCTCGCAGACACTTGTAATCGAGATAATAAAGCTTATTTCATTAGGGACATAAATCGTCTTTATTACCCCAGCAGGCACCCATAACGGGGAAAATAAAAATAATAATTTCTCACTGATTAATTATCATTTTTACAGAATACAGTCAAACCCGCTTATTTGCATACCCTCGGTGCTGATCGATTTTGTGCAATTAACCGGGTTAGTCGATTAACCGATAGAGTACCGACTTTCACTTTGTAACAGCCATCCAACTACAAAGTGGCATGGGAGACAGTCTAGCATAATGCGGTACTTCATACCGGAACTATTACAGTTAACACATGTCACATGCAGTTGGATATATATAAATGTAAAAAAAATATATCGATCGATATATATATAATTAGCATGTTTTTGTTTTAATCTGCCAGACCAGAAATCATTTTTAAAAAAACAACCCAACAACGTCCGTCACTGGGCGTCGTTTTCTAAAAACACAAACTTTGTGCATTAAAAAAAAACACTGACCATCCACTAGTGTACACAAAGTGTATTAGCCATGTAGTTAATGAGATAAACTTGAAACAACAGAACCATCAAAAAGTTCACGTTTCATCGGTGCACGTGTTTACAAAATGACGTCAGTTTCCGGAATTACCGGGCTGTTGATTGACCGAATGCGCCTCACCATAGAATTACGTGAACTTGTATGAATTTGCTGGTATGGTGTTCTTTCCCTCCCAAAAGATATGGCAAGCTTTGGTATTATTTGTGATCCCCAAATAATGACTTTGCTATTGTTAAGCAATTAAAGTTAAGCTCGGCTAGTGAATCGTTATCAGTTCCAGCAGTCTGCATTGCATGCATGACCGGTCTAACACAATTGACTTGACCTTCATGGTGCGGTCCGACTGATTGGTGTCTAACAATATAGCAGAAACTTAGGGACGATCCATAAATAACGGTCTTTGTTATGTTTGTTTTTTGACGACCTCCCCCACCAGTCTTTTTTTTCCGCTACATTTTCTGGGAAGCAAGTGATAAATCGTTTCTTTTGCGTTTAACACTGCATCTAATGAATAAGTGAACAACAACTCTTTCTCGGTCACATTTATTAAAAACATAACCGCCTAGGACGATTGATCTGTAATCTTTTAATTACTAACAAGGCTTCTCAACATAACGTAATTGACACAGAACAATGATTGCCCTGAACACGTCAATCGAATAGGGCCTCAATAGTTGAGTGCGCATGCGTACAAGCGCACAAGCGGTACTTCTAAAAATAATAGTCGGAGCGTTACCTGTTATTGAGTTGGCCTCTGATTAACAGCAATATATTGCAAACAAAACATTAGGTCTTAGGTTTATTCAACTTATTTATGTCATTCTTAAATCTTGTAGTCGGGTATTGTGATTCACCAGTAATAACGTGCACACCATCTCATTTGCATGTCACACGTCGACTCTGTAAACAGCGATTACAGTCGGCTTGACACACAGTGAGCTCAAACAAAACAGATTAATCGGTAATTTATTTGAGTTTTTTTGCCAAAGTTTGATAGACTTTCTCAGTCATTTGTGACATTAATTTAGCAAAAACAAAAAAAACTACGTTATTTATATGTGCAAATAACCGATATATAGCCTGTAGTCTGTGCAATTAACCGGATGTTTTGTAGTGTTATACGGGCAAATGGTTCCGTGTTGGGTGAAAATAGTCGATTAACCGAATTATGCTATAAACCGATGTGCAAATAAGTGGAGATGACTGTATATAGAACTTTGGGTTTTGAAAATTATCTGTGAACTGTGAATAAAATACAAAGTTAAAGCAATACCCAGAACACTAAAGTAGTTTACGTCGTTTCTATATACACTTTCATAGCTGTAGTCCTGAAAATATTTCATTATATCACTATTGACGCAGACCTTCCACACTTATTTTCTTAAATGTTTATATTACACATTTAATGATCATTTTAATTGTTCATGGTAATTTTATCTGATAAATTATTAATAATCAAAAATAAGAAATAGTCTTTTCATAGTGTAGTACAAAGAAAACTCACTGATTTGGAACTGACAACATTCACAAGACCTTGAACTGCTTTCGAGATCAAAGTCAGCGTTCTGCCTATCGAGGTAGCCTACAAAACAAACAAGTACAACATTTTAATATACTATAAACAAGCATACAAGAATATATAGATCTATAAATAAAAAAATGTCCAGCAATACAGATATAAAACTTGTACAAATATATAGATATGAAACATATACAAATATATAGATATAAAACATGTACAAATATATAGATATAAAACTTGTACAAATATATAGATATAAAACATGTACAAATATATAGATATAAAACATGTACAAATATATAGATATAAAACATGTACAAATATATAGATATAAAACTTGTACAAATATACAGATATAAAACATGTACAAATATATAGATATAAAACATGTACAAATATATAGATATGAAACATGTACAAATATATAGATATAAAACATGTACAAATATATAGATATAAAACATGTACAAATATATAGATATAAAACATGTACAAATATACAGATATGAAACATGTACAAATATATAGATATGAAACATGTACAAATATAAAGATATAAACATGTACAAATATACAGATATAAAACATGTACAAATATACAGATATAAAACATGTACAAATATACAGATATAAAACATGTACAAATATACAGATATAAAACATGTACAAATATACAGATATAAAACTTGTACAAATATATACCGTATATCGCTGTGTATTAGCCGACTTTTTGATACAAAATTTATCAAGTCAAAGGCTGGGGTCGGCTTATCTAAGGAGTCAACATTTTATTGGAAATGTAAAGTTAGAATAGTGACGTCACGGCTCGACTCGATCTATTGTCATTATTGTGCTCTGCATTTCCGCTTTCATAAAGGTTTAATATTGCATTTTAACACAAGCTATTACAAATAAAAGATATTAAAATTGTATATATATATGTTCATCTTTAATAAATGTTGGTGTTTAAAAGTTATTTAGTAATATTTATCTGTTTAAACAACAATAAATGGTGACCGATCAAAACAATTTCAGAAAACTTCGCAGGTCACGTGTCATTACAAAACTGCTTACTAAACCGGTGAACACGTTAATTGTTCCAGCTTCATTTGTTTTGTTTGTCGGCTTGGGATTAATCGACACGGGTGGTTGGGTATGGTAGGGTATAGCCGACTAGTAATGAAAAGACCGATTAGCACAATCAACAATGCAAACAGTCACTGTGTTTTTAACGTGTGGCTGCAATCAAGAATGTTTAGGTATATTTCGCTATCTTGGTACTTATATTTTACGAGAAATAAATTAACCGGACACCGTTTCTATAAATAGAAATCGGCTACTGCTTCCGGATAAGTTTGCTGTGACAAATGACGTTTGAAAGCAGATGTACTTTGTCATTTTGTAGAGACCACACAGACATCTGACTTGGTTAGTTTTATATAGGGGGGTCGGCTTATATACAAGGTCGATAATTTTAAAGCCGATTTGGAGGGTGAAACTAGGGGGTCGGCTAATGCATGGAGTCGGCTAATACACAGCGATATACGGTAGATATGAAACATGTACAAATATACAGATATAAAACATGTACAAATATATAGATATAAAACTTGTACAAATATACAGATATGAAACATGTACAAATATACAGATATAAAACATGTACAAATATACAGATATAAAACATAGATATGAAACATGTACAAATATACAGATATAAAACATGTACAAATATACAGATATGAAACATGTACAAATATACAGATATGAAACATGTACAAATATACAGATATAAAACATGTACAAATATATAGATATGAAACATGTACAAATATATAGATATAAAACATGTACAAATATATCGAGATAAAACATGTACAAATATATAGATATGAAACATGTAAACTAAAGATGTACAACAAAAAGTTTGTTTTGTTTAACTTAACCACTGGAGTACACTGATTTATTAATCATTGACTATTGGATGTCAAACATTTGGTCATTTCATGTATAGTCTTAAGAGAGGTAACGATCTAACTTTTTTCATTAATAGCAATGGATCTTTTATATGCACCATCCCACAGACAGACGGCCTTCGATATACAATGTACCAGTACTGGTGTACGGCTGGAACGAGAAATAGCCCAATGGGCTGGCCCACTGATGGGGGTCGATCCTAGACTGATGGTGCATCCAGAGAGCAGGCCTTCTAGATTATGGTAGCCCCACTCCCATGGCTAGTGATATTCAATGTTGGGCTAATAAATAACTAATATTACTATGCTCAACGGCTAGTGAAAACAAAAGTTGAATATCCTGTAACCCACTCCCACCCCCACATACCCCCCAATCTTAGTGTGTTTAAGCTCCATCTCCCTCTTTAGGTGACATATCCGATTATTACTATTAATTAGTAAAATTTTATTTACTTAAAGTAAAGTAGGGCTAATGGATTTTTAATTGTGGCTAGTAAATTTCTTATATTACTGATCCCATGGCTAGTGGATTTTATAAAAATTCTAGAAGCTCTGAGAGAGTGTTTAACTGCTGGGCTACGTCTTACTTCACACAGGTATAAAACAAACAGGTAAACACATAAGCAGTGACCAACCTGTGGCTCGGCGTGAATTTCAAAAAGCTTTGGTCCCAAGATGGCTGGAGCAAAGAATCGAAGGAACACAAAACTGCTGATGACTCTGTACTTTATCATGGCATTTTCTGAAATAAATAATATCACATATACATAACATAAAATACTATTAATTTTGTCCGAGTTTGGCTAGTGGTAGAATATTTTCCAGAGGTACAATGGGCCACTGACTGAAACAAATATAAATAGATTTTTTTTAAAAAGAACAGACCCTAGTTTCAGCCCATGAAAATGCACACTAAGTTTGGTTAATCTACAAATCTGTAAACACATTTGGATAAAGTTACAATTGAGGGAAACCTGAGTCTGTGACTTTGAAATGGTGAAATATCCTCTAAAAATAGACTAAAACTTGACTCCGTAACTGTTCCTTCTCAGATGCATGTGCGTTTTTAAACATATGAGAAATGCATTTTGGAATATTAAAAACAGCAGGATGACCAAAAAGACTTTGAATATACGGAAATGAATAATCTAAATAATAAAATCTAAGTAAAGTATGATTTAAGTTATCAAAAACAACTCTAATAGTATGTCTGAGTGTTTAAAAACTAGGGGATGTCCCTTTAAGGGTTTATGAAAAATACTGATATTAAACAAAAAGGAACAAGAGATCAGTGAATCAGAAGTCTACAGGTAAACCAGTTTTAAAAATGCTGCTTTTAATTAGTGATACAAACTGTTTTCATCATGGAATAAATCAGAGCTGCACATATTCAAGCATAAACACGAACTTGTCCAAGATCTGACTAATGATTTGTTTAACCCTAGAGCCCATATTTTCAAAACTATCTTAGCGCTGTGATATTGTAAAACTGTCGTAGTCTATGAAATTGCCATATTGATGTTTAAGCCTTCAACATTTTTACGATATAGTAACACTAACATACATGTGCTTAAAAACGAAAACTCGCAAAAAATAACGAAGCATATACTACTCTACATGACCTCTTCTTTTGCAATTTTACAATTTTTAAGCCCTGGGCCCATATTGTATAATCTGTTTCAGCACTAGGATCGTAGGCTATGGCGTGTCGTAAGGCCCATATGGTATAATCTGTTTCGGCACTAGGATCGTAGGCTATGGCGTGTCGTAGGGCCCATATGGTATAATCTGTTTCGGCACTAGGATCGTAGGCTATGACGTGTCGTAGGGCCCATATGGTATAATCTGTTTCGGCACTAGGATCGTAGGCTATGGTGTGTCGTAGGGCCCATATGGTATAATCTGTTTCGGCACTAGGATCGTAGGCTATGGCATGTCGTAGGGCCCATATGGTATAATCTGTTTCGGCACTAGGATCGTAGGCTATGGCGTGTCGTAGGGCCCATATGGTATAATCTGTTTCGGCACTAGGATCGTAGGCTATGGCGTGTCGTAGGTCCCATATTGTATAATCTGTTTCGGCACTAGGATCGTACGCTATGGCTTGTGTAGGGCCCATATTGTATAATCTGTTTCGGCACTAGGATCGTAGGCTATGGCGTGTCGTAGGGCCCATAAGGTATAATCTGTTTCAGCACTAGGATCGTAGGCTATGGCATGTCGTAGGTCCCATATTGTATAATCTGTTTTGGCACTAGGATCGTAGGCTATGGCGTGTCGTAATATCCATATTGTATAATCTGTCTTGGCACTAGGATCGTAGGTTATGGTGTGTCGTAGGGCCCATATTGTATAATCTGTTTTAGCACTAGGATTGTAGGCTATGGCATGTTGTAGGGCCCATATTGTATAATCTGTTTCAGCACTAGAATCGTAGGCTATGGCATGTCATAGGGCCCATATTGTATAATCTGTTTCAGCACTAGGATCGTAGGCTATGGCGTGTCGTAGGTCCCATATTGTATAATCTGTTTCGGCACTAGGATCGTACGCTATGGCGTGCGTAGGGCCCATATGGTATAATCTGTTTCGGCACTAGGATCGTAGGCTATGGCGTGTCGTAGGGCCCATATTGTATAATCTGTTTTAGCACTAGGATCGTAGGCTATGGCGTGTCGTAGGTCCCATATTGTATAATCTGTTTCGGCACTAGGATCGTACGCTATGGCGTGTGTAGGGCCCATATTGTATAATCTGTTTCGGCACTAGGATCGTAGGCTATGGCGTGTCGTAGGGCCCATAAGGTATAATCTGTTTCGGCACTAGGATCGTAGGCTATGGCGTGTCGTAGGGCCCATATTGTATAATCTGTTTTGGCACTAGGATCGTAGGCTATGGCGTGTCGTAATATCCATATTGTATAATCTGTCTTGGCACTAGGATCGTAGGCTATGGTGTGTCGTAGGGCCCATATTGTATAATCTGTTTTAGCACTAGGATCGTAGGCTATGGCGTGTCGTAGGGCCCATATTGTATAATCTGTTTCAGCACTAGGATCGTAGGCTATGGCGTGTCGTAATATCCATATTGTATAATCTGTTTTAGCACTAGGATCGTAGGCTATGGCGTGTCGTAGGGCCCATATTGTATAATCTGTTTCAGCACTAGGATCGTAGGCTATGGCGTGTGTAGGGCCCATATTGTATAATCTGTTTCAGCACGAGGATCGTACGCTATGGCGTGTGTAGGGCCCATATTGTATACTCTGTTTTAGCACTAGGATTGTAGGCTATGGCATGTTGTAGGGCCCATATTGTATAATCTGTTTCAGCACTAGGATCGTAGGCTATGGCATGTCGTAGGGCCCATATTGTATAATCTGTTTCAGCACTAGGATCATAGGCTATGGCGTGTCGTAGGGCCCATATTGTATAATCTGTTTTGGCACTAGGATCATAGGCTATGGTGTGTCGTAGGGCCCATATTGTATAATCTGTTTCAGCACTAGGATCGTAGGCTATGGCGTGTCGTAGGGCCCATATTGTATAATCTGTTTTGGCACTAGGATCGTAGGCTATGGTGTGTCGTAGGGCCCATATTGTATAATCTGTTTTAGCACTAGGATCGTAGGCTATGGCATACTGTAGGGCCCATATGGTATAATCTGTTTTAGCACTAGGATCGTAGGCTATGGCGTACTGTAGGGCCCATATTGTAAAACTGTAGTAGGCTATGAAACTGCCTTATTGACATCAAAGCCTACAACAGTTTTACGATATCATAGTGCTAAGATAGATTTAAAAATCTGCAGCCCAGTCTTAAATTTTTTTTTTAATAATGCAGAACACAACAATACATGACCTTTTCTTTTTTAAGTCCTGGATCCATATTTTCGAAGCTATCTTAGCACTACAATATCATAAAACCATCATAGGCTATGACGTGTGTCATAGTGAGGTCTGAGCCTACGGTGGTTTTATGAATCATAGCTTTGAAAATCTGTAGCCATGTGCTTAAAAACAAAATACGTTTGCAGAATGTGTAGAGAGCCAGTGTTTTACCTGGGAAGTGTGTGGTAGCTACTTCTTTCAAGGCGTGGAACACTTCCCTCATAATGACAGGGCAGACCAGACCAGAGTTCGTTATCGCTGTCACCATATCGACCACATAGTTCTTCAAGTTAGTCTGAAAAACAAAACATTTAATGATAAATACATTATACAGAGTCAAACAGTCTTTTTTATCGCTGTTATCATATCGACCACATAGTTCTTCAAATTAAGTCTGAGAAACAAGACAATTAATGATAAATACATAACACAGACAAACTCGAATTTGTTACTGCTGTCACCATATCGACTACATAGTTCTTCAAGTTAGTCTGAAAAAGAAGGCAATTAATGTTAAATACATAATATCGAGCCAAACCAGAGTTAACTTTTAGGCTACAGCCGCTGCACCTCACTTTAAACAGTAGCTGTAGCTTCCTCCCTTTTTGAAACAGCCAGCTACTTTGAAAAACAAGAATTCTGCATACCATACCATAAACGTATTCGATGTAGCCGACAGTTGCAGCAATAGATTTTCATCTCAATGCATGTTAAACACAATTTTTTTTTTAAATAAATAAAACAAAAAAAAAACACATTAAATACATAAAAATTGAACAATAATGTTAATATAACTAAATTAAAAAATAATAATTCCTGAAATTACCGTATTTGACCGGAAATAAGCCCAGGGGGCCAAGACAACTCATTGTGAGCTTAGCATGGGGTGGGCTTATTCCCAGACAAGGGGCCAGTTTTGTTAAAAAAATTAATAAAAGAATTAAATGAACTAGGAAGAAAACAAAAAACGTTCATTAGCACATCTATTAATTGGTGTTCCATTTGTTATTAATAAATAATAATTGTTTATTAATTAAAAAAAAGAGGTTTTTTTACTAGTATCTAATTATCAGAAACACACCTTCTATGTTACAATTACTTACCAGTGCTGTTTATTTACACCCAAAATTTAATGCTGAGAAGACTTAAAACAACAGCAATTAACAACAAACTCAATAGCGTATACACACGTTTCTGACACAGGCAGCCAGCTTACAGTTACACTGCAAAGAATTGTCAATCTAGGTCATTGTTCTTAGCCAATCAGAGTAAGGTATTTGCCTAATTAGCATTAACTGTTGACCCAGTGTGGTGGTAAAAATAGACATTGGTTTTAGTTCAGACTTCAGCTTGGTTACTTCAAAGAATACTGCAGGCATGAAATTGAAAACAATGTTACACACTGTTACTGTTAGACTGCTAAATCTCACTGGTGGTAAAATATTGTGTTAAATTTGTGTTTAATTATCTGCAGGAGGTATGACCTTTTAAATGAACTTTCGTGTTATTAGGTGATGAAGTTGGGGGTGGGCTTATTTACGAATGAGGGCCTCATTTCTTAAATGCTATCAAAACGGAGCGGGGCTTATTCAAAGACATGGGCTAATTTCCGGTCAAATACGTTCATAATAAAACAGTTCATTAATTTGATTAATTTGAATCACAATCTCTCTTATGTTGTCCAAAACAATGTTAAAAAAGAAAACACAAAAAAAACATATTTACTGTTAAATAGTCACCAACTTCAACAACTACTAATTTGATATTTAATTATCAGGGTTTCTGTCAGTGGGTAAAACGGGTATGGCGCCATACTCAAATTTGTGGCAGATTGGGTTTTTTAAAGTTAACCTTTTGACAAAATTAATTACTCTATCATTACTGTATGAATTTAACCCTAACCCTAATTTTAACCCATTTTCTTTCTGAGGGAGGCCAACTATACCCTCTATTGACTGTGGTTACATTCAATTCCATAGCGCCATACCCCAAAAATTCTTTCTGGCAGAAACACTGATTATGAAATGTTTTTCAAGATATATATTACATAAATTAAAAAACATATGTGGTTGAGGAAGCAGACAATAGATAAATATATCCTGTGAAGTGTCACCATTCCTCCTCTAATAGCACACTGACCAAGTTGTCGTTAATATTCTCTCCGTCCTTCAGTCGGGTGGAGTCAATCTCACATGCTAGCTGCTCAGAACACACCTAAATAAACAAACACCACTTAGAAATTATTCATATTTAAAAATACCACACAGAAATTATTCATATTTAAAAACACCACACAGAAATTATTCATATTTAAAAACACCACTTAGAAATTATTCATATTTAAAAATACCACTTAGAAATTATTCATATTTAAAAATACCACTTAGAAATTATTCATATTTAAAATCACCACACAGAAATTATTCATATTTAAAAACACCACTTAGAAATTAGTTACATTTAAAAACCACTTATTTATATTTAAAAAACAACACTTATGACATTATTCATATTTAAAACACTACATAAATTATTCTTGTTTTCAAAAACAGGATCAGATTTATAATCAAATTAAATGCTAATGCAACAGCATAATTAGCTTGTTCACTAATGAATTAACCGAATTCCCTGTTGATTAACAGTGTTAGAGTTAAATGTAGATAGTATACACTAGTACAGTATTTATTGATATTACACATGTACATAACAGTATATTACATGGTTAAATGATGGTTTTACAATATCCTGAAGACATTACACATTTTTATTATACGTAATTATTGATGTAACACTTGTAACAGTATATTACCTTGGTTTGAGAGTATCACCGAGATATTACACTAATATAGTAATTGTTGATATAAAACATCTAACAATGCATTACCTTGCTAATAGATGGTTTGAGAGTATCATGCAGATATTACACTAATATAGTAATTGTTGATATAAAACATCTAACAATTCATTACTTTGCTAATAGATGGTTTGAGAGTATCGTGGAGATATTATACTAATATAGTAATTGTTGATATAAAACATCTAACAATAAATTACCTTGCTAATAGATGGTTTGAGAGTATCGTGGAGATAAGGTATTCCCACTAGTTTCATCAGCTCATCAATCATCTTCGTAACCAAGGTGTTTCCTCGGAAAAAGGTGTTGCTGTCACTGAAAAAACACACAACATAGAGCTTGTGTTTTCATATCAAACAAAACCAATACAAGAAAAACTGCATAAATCTGCTGCAGATCAAACCGCAGTCGAGCACCGCTGTGTCGATCTTGTGATTGAGTCGATATGTCACTTGTGTTGACTGGCCCGTCCCGCCAGAAAAGTGTATTAACTATCATGTTTATAGACTATTTTTATCGTCACCATCAGAGTTTCTGCCAGAGAGTAAAACAGCTATGGCACCATATCCAAATTTGTTTGCAGATTTTATGTTTTTAAGTTAACCGTTTGACAAAATTAATCACTCTTATCATTACTGTATGCTTTTCTTAACCCTAAGGCTAAACCTAACCCATTTTCTTTCTGGGGGAGGCCCCCATACCCCCTTTTGACTGTGGTTGCATTCAGTTCCATAGTGCTGCACCCAAAAATTTCTTTCTGGCAGAAAGACTGACCATTGCTGTGTGCCAGTTAATCAACAAAAACCATACAAAACTTTTTTAGAACTGTCTCTTGTAGTTTTAACTTTAGCCTCATTAAATATTACTGTTTTGTATGGCCTCACTAAATTTGCTAACATTTTATGCTCGCTAAAATTCCCCGATTTACAGTTATTAATAACGTACGTGGTTTTTGACATTTCCCAGTCAGCGAGGCACTTGACAAGGGGGACTAGTTTGTCATGGTGGAGGAACAATTTCATCAAAGGCTGTGCACACTCCTGCCGGTTGTCCACAATATGCCCTAGGATATACGCAGCACTTGAGGTTATCGGCTGAAAATCAAACAAACTCTTATCAGCGCTATTAGATACACTCTATATTAAACAAAACAATGAAACATAAACGTAAACACTCTATATTAAACCAAACAACAAAACATCAACTTAAACACTCTATATTAAACCAAACAACGAAACATCAACTTAAACACTCTATATTAAACCAAACAACGAAACATAAATATAAACACTCTATATTAAACCAAACAAGGAAACATCAACTTAAACACTCTATATTAAACCAAACAACTAAACATAAACTTAAACACTCTATATTAAACCAAACAACGAAACATCAACTTAAACACTCTATATTAAACCAAACAACTAAACATAAACTTAAACACTCTATATTAAACCAAACAACGAAACATCAACTTAAACACTCTATATTAAACCAAACAACGAAACATCAACTTAAATACTCTATATTAAACCAAACGACGAAAATGAAACATGAACTTAAACACTCTATATTAAACCAAACGACGAAAGATAAACTTAAACACTCTATATTAAACCAAACAATGAAACATAAAGCCAAACAATATAACAAAATTAAACTGCATATTAAACCAAACAAGATAACACAACAGTAAACACTGTACATTAAACAACACAATATAATATTAAACAATACATCAGGCCCTAATCTGGAATTGAAAAAGGAGAAGTGATTTCTCCCTTCCAAAAAGAAAAGGGGGAAGTGATTTCTCCCTTCCTAAAAGAAAAGGGAGAAGCGTGATAAAAGTATACGAAGTGAACATTTATCAAAGACATTTCGTAATGTTTCGCCATGTTCCATATTCATTCCTAAAGGCTCCAAATTAGACACTCGGTCTGAATCATAATATTTGTTTATCATATATTACTACTTCTTGTAATAAAAATTAAGCAAAACAATTAAATATTTTCATTAAAATGTGATAGATTAAATAAACGATCATTAAATGTTATTGTTATGTTAAAATGAAAGTAATAATGAGTATTTTCTGGCATTACTGAAATTAATTTAGCCGAGAACTACACAACTCCTGATTAGTCAAATGTGTCAATGTACAGTCTGGTGCCGAAGTAAAACCACGGACAGACAAGGTGGCACTACATAAGTCAGTATCTTGACGTCTGTTGTATGATTTTATTTTTTTAATCGGATTAGGTCTATCATTTTACAGTGACTTCGACTTCTCATTACTGCTAATAACTTGGTGATTTGAGGCAAGTTTCAGAGTCAAGAAATTCCATTTCACAGGCTATGTATCAAACCAAATAATATATAACAACATGAAACTCATGAATGAGACTTACAGTTACCTACAATTGAAAATAACGTCCACAGATTTCTAACATCAAAGACTCACATGCACATCTGGGGACTGTAAGATGAACTTTCTGAGATCGTTGTAATAGTGAGACAAAAATATATGATCTGTTTCATACGAGATTTTCAGTCGTAAAGAACCCATTTCCTGATGATGATTTTTGCTGTGTTCTCGGCCACGCAAACAATACCTGAAATAGAAAACATAATTTACATACATATGTTTACCCATGGTGCATGTTATACAAAACATTTGTGACATGAGTTGTCTAGTAGCACCCATTGAACTCCCATGAGATGAAATCTCTCAAGATGTTAATGCAATTAAAATAGTGTCAGTAAGAATTTTCAGCATAAGTACGATAAACGTAATAAGAAACTGGAGAAAACATGAGGTGTTTTCTCTTTTATATATGATTTTGAAAAGAAAATGTTATTTTGTAATGAGTATTATTTGATATAGTAAGAACCATCACCTGAGAAAAACGTACAAATCATGCATTGTGAATAAACATTTGATCGCGTATGAAGTTTTGGTTATGAGAAAACACCAAAACCATAACCGATATAAGACCATATGTCTAATTTACTAAACTCTCACAATTTTTCAATCTCACAGTGCAATGTAAAAAGACTCACAAAAACACTGTGATATTATGTAAGAAAGCCTTAGAGAGTTTTGTGAATTAGGTCTATGACATATTGTTTACGACATATTTCTAGGGCTAAAATACTGTCAAAACATTCCAAGAACCCACCACACACTGTGAAATAGTGCAAGATGTTAATATCGTCGAAACATTCCAAGAACCCACCACACGCTGTGAAATACAGTACAAATCCTGTACCTACCAGCCTGTAGTCTGTGAAAATACAGTACAAGGTGTTAATATCGTCGAAACATTCCAAGAACCCACCACACACTGTGAAATACAGTACAAGGTGTTAATATCGTCGAAACATTCCAAGAACCCACCACACGCTGTGAAATACAGTGCAAGATGTTGATATCGTCGAAACATTCCAAGAACCCACCACACGCTGTGAAATACAGTACAAGGTGTTAATATCGTCGAAACATTCCAAGAACCCACCACACGCTGTGAAATACAGTACAAGGTGTTAATATCGTCGAAACATTCCAAGAACCCACCACACGCTGTTAAATACAGTGCAAGATGTTGATATCGTCGAAACATTCCAAGAACCCACCACACGCTGTGAAATACAGTGCAAGATGTTAATATCGTCGAAACATTCCAAGAACCTACCACATGCTGTGAAATACAGTGCAAGATGTTAATACTGTCGAAACTTTCCAAGAACCCACCACACTTTGTGAAATACAGTGCAAGATGTTAATATGGTCGAAACATTCCAAGAACCCATCACACGCTGTGAAATACAGTGCAAGATGTTAATATCGTCAAAACATTCCAAGAACCCACCACATGCTGTGAAATACAGTTTAAGATGTTAATACAGTCGAAATGTTTCAAGAACCACCATCTTTTGTAAAGTACACTGCAAAAGGTTAATATATACCGACGTCCAAAAATAACTTTACACAGCTTGAAACTGTATTATAGAAAACCAACAAATGGTATGGTGGGATATGAAAGTATCATGAAGTTCAACATTTAATGCCACAATGCACTTTGTGATAGATGCTGTGGTTATACGGTGATTTCTAAATTGGTTCTTTTCGATTAACAATAATATTTATCAAATTGCTCAAAGTCTATGTACCGGGTATGTGAAGTTTGTTTCGGACATCAGTTTAGTAAAAACAAATGTAATAAGAGCTTACCATGCACTGTGTATTGTATTAATGTCAAATTATTCAAAGTCTATGTATGTGAAGTTTGTTTCGGACATCAGTATAGTAAAAACAAATGTAACAAGAGCTCACCATGCACTGTGTATTGTATTAATGTCGAGACCTCGCAGCGGTATCCGCACCTCTCCAAGAAACGAGCCCCGGAACATGTGACCGAGAACCTCACGGGACACACGCGAGTCATCGTGCCACACAGATACACTGAAACATTGGAGAAACACACTGATTTTAAAACACAATTAAACAACACAAATAAACAACACAAACAACACAATTAAACAACACAATTAAACACAAATAAACAACACAATTAAACAACACAACACAAATACATACTAGAAGAATTGTTTGTCATTTTGGGGGGAATTTATTGATGTGTAGCAGTCACAAATTGGAAAAAATCATGCAGCATAGCTTGTTTTGTTTAATGACATCACTAGAGCATATTGCCAGTACAGCACATAAAATGGCCTTTGAAATGGCCAGTTGTGGGGCACTGGTTGAGAAGGAAAAAAATAATAATCAGGAGGATCAATCCTGCGACCACAGCACCTCAGGAAAAGGCTCCACCGACCAAGTTAAATCCCTCCCCTATTTTTCCATGACAATCAAATATGGACCTGATAACTGATCATAACACTGCTAAAAACTATATATATTTATCCTGCAACTACCGGTTCTATTGACAGATTATGATGACAGATAAAGCAAAGTCATATGCTGCTACTAACAGAATGTGACTTTTGATGTCACTCATGTGACGTCACACGCATAGCTACATTACAAAATCGCTCATTTGACCTCTAGGTCATCGTACAATGTGGCTCAAATAACAGAAATAATAGCTTTTCCCCATAATGTTTATGGTCTGCAGGATAAAGATAATAACTAGTTAATGACGTTGACTTATTTGCTTTATCATGTTCAGGCCAAATGAGAAATTCTGCTCAGCAAAGACTCGCCGAATTTCTCATTCTTACCTTCACAGGATAAAGCAGATATCCGACATCATTAACTAGTTATTCTCTATATATATAAATTATAATTGATCAACACTGCTTTAACCAACCTAAAGTGCCTACCTCAATTCTCCACTGAAGGCATCTTCAAATGCATACAATGTCCGGTCATGATTTTGTCCTTTGTTTTCCAGCTGAAAATCATTAAAAGTTTGTTTTCTTTAATGACAAATTTATGTTTTCTAATCATCAGCTACTGGATGTCAAACATTTGATAATTCTGACACACAGTCTTGGAGAAAACTCACTGTGTACACACTTTTACATTAGCAGGCACAAAACAAAATCTATTGCAAAATTAACGTTTTTGATTTATGCTTTTAAGAGGATGTACGAGGTATTTGTTCTCATAACAAAAAACTAAAATTAAATTGAATTTAAATTAAAATTTCATTCAGGTAACCGGCAGGTGATTTATCAATTTGATCAACAAGGATTTTAAAGCCAGAAATATAGATCACAATATATATATATATACACAAAAAGACAGTGTCACATACATCAAAGAAAAACGTTTCTTCAAACTGAGGACAAATGGTCTTCTTCTTGACATTTGTTCTCTTGACGTCTTTGTGTTTCGACTTATCGTGCGACAGAGTGACAACAGCATAAGGATTGCATGACCCATTCACTACTGACAAATCACTACACTCCAAAACCCTGCAAGTATAAAGAAATAATTTTTTAAAATAAAAACAAATTGTACAAATCTCAGTATATACAAGTAGATGGATTTTTTAGGTCAGAGTTGAAAGCAGGAAAAAGAAACATTTTGACAAACATTTTCATAAATGCTAAGTTAAAGGGCTATAACTCTGTGAAAAATGGGTAAATTGCCTAGAAAGTTAAACTTGATCTGTAACAGTACATGATAAAACTATACACAAAATGTCAGCTCAATATCTCAATGGATTGTGAAAAAAACATCAGCAAAACTATATGTGGGACAGACAGACGGACAGACACAGACAGGATGGAGATGAAACCTGGATTTTTTTAGGTCAAATTTCAAAGCAGGAGGAAAAAAATGATGTTATCAGTATGGAGAATTTTGTTTAAAAATGTGCAGACAAATTTATTATGCTTTTTAAAAAAAAAAGAATACGACACAAAAGTTGGGGTTTTTTTAAGTCACATTAATCGTAATTAATGCTACTAACCGAGCTAGATCCCACTCCATATGTGTCTCAATGCGAATACCAAAAAGATGACGCCTTCCCCACACACGTTGCTCTAAAATTTACTCAACACACTCTGGACTTGAATTTAAGACTTTGTTACTCATAGCAATTGTGAAATGTTGTTTTGCTGTAGGCAAAAAGTGCTCACCTATGACCATTTAGAGTATACCTATGGCAGTTTGAGTGTGCCTATGGCAGTTTTAAACCAGTCAATTTTGTAAAAAAAAACACAATTAAAATAAAAAAATTATCCTTTCAACAGACAGCAATACTTTTTATCCAGTAAAAAAACAAAAATGCCAAAATATGGCAATTCACATCACAGCTACGGCAATTGCTGTCAGTGCTACCATTAAGCTCTAGTACAGACCATGAAGGAAGTGTTTTATTTAACGGCACATTCAACACATTTTATTGACGGTTATATGGCGTCAGACATATGGTTAAGGACCACACAGATATTGAGAGAGGAAACCCGCTGTCACCACTTCATGGGCTACTCTTTTCGATTAGCAGCAAGGGATCTTTTATATGTACCATCCCACAGACAGGATAGTACATACCACGGCCTTTGTTACACCAGTTGTGGAGCACTGGCTGAAACGAAAAATATCCCAATTGGTTACAGGTGAAATACTGGTAAAATGAAACGGTCAACATACCTGACAGTCATCCGGTGTGAAGCAAATGATTCAGGGTTGGTGTTGAGGTATTCATCAAAACGCACCTCAATGTGCACTTTGCCCTGTCAAAATAAAATGAAAGTTCATTTTTAAAAGTCATCAGGGTATCAATGGGCCAATTTACAAAGCCTGTTTTTTTTAAACGCAGGTGTTTAAAGCATTGTAATTGACATGTATGTAGTCATAAGCAGGCTTTGTAAATTCGGCTCAATATGTTTAATCAAACACTTAATAAGTTTAAGACTAGGATACTCCTGGGGACAATATTTCAAAATCTTCTAGTTGTAAGTAACCAGCCCCAAGTTCAGCCAGCAAACGTTCATTTTGCTAATGTTCGCAAACTATTTTCTTGGTTCCCAACGTGACCATTTGGTTTACTGTGAAGTGCATAAACCAGGCTAGCACAGTATGATGATCCAATATGAATTGACAAGGAAGATATGTCAACTTTGTATAGGTGTCTGGAAATATAAACACAACAAAACAATTACCTGAACTTCTGCATCGACATCTTGATGTGTGAGAGGAAACCAGTGTTCCTTGTTGTGGTACTTGTATAATTCCTCCTTTTTCAGAGTCACCTTACCAAGCACCTGCAATATTACATTAAGTTTAGTACTAACTTTTTTTTAAATAAATACAGCACCATAATACTACTAGCAGTCTTTGCCTGGAGAATTTAGGGATCACTCCAGCTCCCCTCCACACTCGCCTGAAAAGTTTTAGCACAGTGACAAACTGATTGCTTTGCAATAAAAATATTAATGCATTTTATTTATATGTGATTGCTCAGCTAGCATCACTTTGGAAGAGAAATCTTGAGCTCGTCTCAGTTTTGCTCATGACAAAGATGGACTAGAGAAACAACAATCTAAAATATAACATTGCCTGGAGAATTTAGTGATCACTCCAGCTCCCCTCCACACTCGCCTGAAAAGTTTTAGCACAGTGACAAACTGATTGCTTTGCAATAAAAATATTAATGCATTTTATTTATATGTGATTGCTCGGCTAGCATCACTTTGGAAGAGAAATCTTGAGCTCGTCTCAGTTTTGTTTATGACGAAGACGGACTAGAGAAACAACAATCTAAAATATAACATTCACATTATAACACGAAGAAGAACAATTAAATTCAGATTATGACAAACAATAAATATTACTTTTTTCATACCCACTTACCACTCTTAAAGCATATGACATACAAGAGTTATCAGCTGACCAAAAATGTTACTTGAAACTTTTTACTCAGGCAACAGATCCTGTGGCATGTGCATGGTCATGAGGGAAATACAGTGCTTCATATATTTAGCCACAAAATGACCAATCTAAGCATGAAAATTGTGTCAGAGTGATGTCATTGCGACAGCCATAACCAAACAAGTTAATCATGTGTGGTCTCAAGTAATATTTTGCTCAGCTGATGACTTAAAAGGTTATTTAAAAATGTAAATTTTTGTAAGGAACAAGACTCAAAAATTGACAAGGAAAAAGGAGCAATAATCAATTTCACAGGCATCTTTTGCTTTCCACCTTAAAGTATTGCAGGGGATTAGCTTCCATATACACAGGTACGCACCTGCGTACCACCTGAGATTACAAATTTGGTTTTTTAATTAAAATATATGATGTAAATGTGTGTATGAATGTATGTGTATGTGTTTTATTCCATCATCGAAAAAGTCCGCGTACCACCTGAAAATCCCAAGCTAGGCCCCTGTATTGTACAACTATTCAGATTAAGAAATTAGTGCCAACTACATGCATTTTAACATTAAGACAATAGGTATTAAAATTAAATATAAAAATTAAAAAAGAAGAAAATTATTAGTTTAAACAGAAAAACAAACAGAATAGAATTTATATCAAATTGATTTTCATTTTCTATCATTTGTTTCCAGACTAAAATGTCACAAGCAGAGATTGCTTTCTATTCTACAAAATGAATTTTGCACCTGGAGAATATTTTAATAAATCAACCTGTTTTGTTTCCTAACTAGTCTTTTAAAAATGTACACCGACATTAACCACCACTTCCATCCCCACCAGAATTCCCTCAATAACAACTGTAAACAAATCCTTAGGGGATTAGAGCGGGACGTAGCTCGCTCGATGTGCAGTCAGTGTGGAATCGATCCTCATCAGTGGACCAATTGGGCTATTTCTCATTCCAGCCAGTGCACCATGACTGGTATATCAACGGCCGTGGTATGTACTACCATGTCTGTGGGATGGTGCATATAAGACCCCTTGCTGCTAATCGAAAAAGAGTAGCCCATGAAGTGGCGACAGTGGGTTTCCTCTCTCAATATCTGTGTGGTCCTTAACAATGTGTCTGACACCATATAACCGTAAATAAAATGTGTTGAGTGCGTCTTTAAATAAAACATTTCCTTCCTTAGGGGATCAAGAATAGCATATATTTTTTTACATATATCACAAAGTATTAATATTTACTTTACCTTTTCTGTTTTTCCACTACTTTCATAGACATAAAAAGACAAGAATCGAAACTTCTTTGGTATTTCACCCTGAAACTCTTCTCCATAGAATGGACTAGAAAATAAACGCAAGCAGTATGGCAAATTAATACAGGATGTGGCTAGTTTCATGCACAGCAAACCTTTTTAAAACAGCTACATGGTATATATAAACAGGATTCGTCACAAGTATTTTTTAATATGGAAAATATCAACAGAGTCTATGTTAATCGGTTAACTAATCTGATTAACTAGATGAGGTTGAAATTTCTACTTAGAAACTTAGCAAATTTGCATACCATTATTAACCACGTTAATACATAGAGGTTATTATCAGTGTTTTTCAGTATCGTCAATATTATATATTAGGAATAAAAATTGTATTATGCGAGCCTCTGGCTTAATACAACGTGTTTTTGTAAACTGTACACGCAACTTTAATTCCAGTCCGCCATTACTAGATATTCAAATGACGTAAGAATATGTGACACGGTGTATTTTTGAATGGAAATGACGTCAAACTCGAATGACGTAATTTTTGGATGTCCTTGCATCAAAATAAAGTTATGCCTAACGTTGTTTGTTTTCTGAATGCTGGACAGCTTTCAGTGTCAAATTGCCATTGAAATGTTTTTATTTGATGACTATGAATGCATACGTCTATCATGGAGTGTCACCCAAGTACGTTAGCCTAAATGTCAATAAACCTAGTGCCGAGACCTCGACTAATTTACATCTAATTTGCAAAGTTATCAAATTCTTAAAGTATGTGATCTGAAAACTATCACATACTTTGATTGCACTGAAAATGTAAGATATTATATGATAAACTAAATTATCACATGGGTTTATGACATGAATATCATGGATAAGTTATAGGATAAATGTTGTAATTCAGCAATAGTAGCATATATTGCAAAAGCGACGTTCCAATGATTGATTATAACTGAAAACTGAATATTTTGATTGATGATTGACGATAAAAATTACGATTGATTGTGTGTGAAAATTATAACTGTAACCATTTAAATGATGGAACTGATGTAAATATTTTGGGGATGGTAATTTTTTCATACATGTATGTACAAAAAGAAGAAAAAGATATTAATAGCTGTTAAGATAAAATTAGCCATTTGTAAGGTCTATCCTGGTGAACATGACAATACATACATGTAGCTTATAATTCACATCTTAAGTGCATATAATTCTAAACGATTATGTATTTGAAAGTTGATCGACTAGCTCAAACTGATTATAATCGATGATGAAATCCCAAATATCCATCACTATGAAGCAGCGAGTTTCTTCTCTCACTCTAGAACAAATGTCACAATATGATTGACACCTACATGTAACAGTTATAGTTTGAAATAATGCTAGGGTGGTGTTAAATGTACATACTTCCAATTTTACAATCTACTGCATGTGCATACATGTACACCTGTATGTATAATCATATAATGTGATTCACAATCATACTTTAGAGACTTCTCAATCGTCGTTGTCCTGAAAATTTCCTCCGAGTCTAGCCGGACTGCACAAAACGTGTTGCGCCCACTGTTCGATACACTATGAGATGGAAGATTTTTTGCCTCACCTTAAATAAGAAAAACAAAGTGAATCTTTTCTTCAATAATTTTTTTTTTTTTTTAAATCATTATTCATTTGGTTACCTACATTGTATATTGGTATGGATGAAGATATGGGAACGCTTTATTCGACAATATCGCAATTCACTACGCAAGTTTCAGAGATTGCTACACAATTTTAAAACATTAAACAGTCATTGCTCAACAATTTTCAACTGACTAGAATATCGCTCATCAAGATTTTGAAAACAAAATGCTCCCCGAAAATCCAGTTTTAATTAATTCTGAAATATTTAAAGGAGCATTATCGGACTTGCAAGATCCATATTACTGCTTTTTATTTTTTGATGAATGCAGGCAGGGGAGAATTTATAAATGTTTTATTTTACTGTTTGTAATACAAAAATCTAGGCCTTATAAGTTATATTTAGTATGTCGTGCAAGTACTTTTAATTAACATTAGGTACTGAAACAGTATAGATAAGCCTGGGCTCAATTTCACAAAACATCGCAAGCCTAGCTTTGCACATAAACGTAAATCTACGACTAAACCACAGTTCTTATTTCTACTAATAGTACCACTAATATAGTTTGAAGTTCACATATTTCATTTGCTTTTGTCATTAAAATGTTCCGTCTCCCATTATGATGTAATTTTCTGCGTGAAATAGATGCCAAACGTGTAAATGTATTTACCGCTAGTCGCAGGCGTAAATTTACGATGTTTTGTGAAATGGGCCCCTGGTAGAGATCAAAACAATAACCTACATGAAAGAATGACAGTTCTGCACCGTTTTTGTGGAACAATACCTGCCACCATGGTCAGTGTAAAACTATCTGAAAGGGGTCAAGATCTGCTCTAAAGTCTGAACCACATTGTTAACAACTACGATAAATTATTCTGCTACCTTTAATGAATGCATGAATTAATTAATTGATTAATTAATGTTTAACTACTCCCCAAAATGTAAAATACATCGTCTATTGGGTGTCAAACTACAGGGTAAATGCAAAAAGTACTTTGCTAAATTACAATTTCCTAGGACAAAAGACATGCAGTTTTTCGCCATTTGCCATTTTATCTTTTTTATGAAATAAGAGGGGCGGAAGCCTCTGATGTATGTGATGTAATTAATATGAAGTCATCACGATTGCTTTTATACCACAACATGCTATAACATTAAATTACGTCACATCCTTTCACACCTCTTGGAGAGTATTGCACAAATGGCAACCGGCACAAAATTACATGCTTTTTGCCATAGATAATCAGAGAATTTGATATAGGTGACATGGTTATCATCTAATATGTGGAATCTGTGTCATTGTGATTGTTTTTTAAAGATTTCTGTCTGCACAAAATGTAGCAAAAATCTAAAAGTAATTATCCTGGAGTAATCAATAGACGCGTACCTAAGAACAAACAGTAAAGTAAACGTGTAACTGAAAAGAAATAAAACAAATATTATTGACTTAAATAGCTGGTCCTTTGCTGTATATAACACAATTTTTTTTATTAATATTTACTGCCAAATTCATTTGTCAAAGAAAGTTTTTAAATAGAACCCATCTTTTAAACATAACGAAATAATCCCATACTGATAATCATACTTCATTCTTACTACATGTTCGGCAATTTCTGTCTCTGGACACTTATATTTAGTATTGGAGAAAACAGACTCGTCATTGATGAAAAATACAAATGATGTAAATCACTTACCCGTATCTTATCACATGTGACATGTCATATTCTCATAATGGACCAGGAAGTGTGATTTAGACGTTTGGCAACATTTTAATGGTTAAATTGAAACCAGTATCAAAGAAGGAAGCCAGTATTTCAGTTTTACCATATTGTCATACATTGTAAATTGATTTAACTCATTTTTAGGGCCTTACAATCACAATGCGTATTTTGTAAACACTAGTCTTAGTAGTCTCAACTTTACACTGTGTATGGCTAAACGGCAACATGCGTTAGTTTATTAGCTTTGACAGGCACGGTATTTAACATTTACTAGAAGTGTGCATATATATGTGTTATTAAATCAGCGCTATCGTATTCAGCAAAATTATTGGCATTACCTATCTTTACCCTCAAATTCTCTTCCACCCTCAAATCCCCGAGGGCGGCCATTATAGGCCAAACGTTTCCTTTTCCGGTGAAAGGTCTCAAGCCACTATTTAGTTATATGCAATAATCATATAAAGATTAGAACACGCTCAACTGTACAATGTTAACTACTATATGAATTTTTCTGAACATTGTAAATAAGCAAATAAATAATATATATATATATATATGTATGTATGTATGTATGTATGTATGTATGTATGTATGTATGTATGTATGTATGTATGTATGTATGTATGTACTGATGTATGAATATCTATATATTGTATGTACGTATGTATTTATGTATGTATATAAGAAAATGAAAGGAATTAAAATAAATGCATACATGAATGAATGAATGAATGAATGAATGAATGGGATAGATGGATGGATGGATGGATGGATGGATGGATGGATCAGTCAATCAATCAATCAATCAATCAATCAAGATAATAATAATAATTGTGGAACTTTATAACACCTGGTAAGTACTGTTCTCTCCTTTGAATTCCATCTTATTTCTTGCTAATCTGGCAGCTTCTCATATTGTTTCACATCCCAGTCCTTGTCTCTCCAACCACGACAGGTGTTCTCTCTTGTAATCATCCATGCTGGGGCAGGATTTAGTTCAGTCGGTTGAGTGCTTGCTTGAGGTGCATGCGTTGCAGGATCAAACCACATCGGTGGATCCATTCAACTGATTGAGTTTTTTCTTGATCCAACCAGTGCACGAAGGTCATGGCATGTGCTTTCCTGTCTGTGGGTAAATGCATATATAAAAAGATCCCTTGCTGCATTAGGAAAAATGTAGCGGATTTCCTCTGATGACTACATGTACTATGTACGTGTCAGAATTAACAAATGTTTGATATCCAATAGCAGACAAGTAATTAATCAATGTTCTCTAGTGGTGTCATTAAAAAACCACAAACAGCCATCAATGCTACACAGCTGCTGCTTCCCATCAGAGCATTCCGTGGTTATTTCTGGCATTGTTAAGTGGAACTTGTAACCACCTTCTATACTCATTCCACAAAATTTGGTTGGAATTCGTCAAGTAGTTTGTGAAAAAAATAAAAATAAAATTAAATAAAAAAAAGTTGAAAATGTATGTTTATACACAATCCAATAGCCGATTATTAATAAATCAATGTGCTCTAGTGGTGTCGTTAAACAAGTTTACACACAAGGCAGGATGGACAACACATGTTGACGGATAGAAATGGATCGCAATAGGACACTCGAGCCTTCAGCTAAAAACAGAAAACAGACACACACTATCACCAAAATATTTTATTGTTTTGCCTTGGTCCACATTTGTACATTAATTACATACGGTATATATTACATTACATCATTTCCTAATTAATTATAATTCACCAACACAAGCATTCACCAACACAGGAACTCAACAGAACTAGTAATACCCCACACAGCCATAACAGTTTAATTAAAATCAGTCAAACAGATAATACCATCAAAGTCTTTTCATCTGATACATCATTCATTTGACAAACAAGAATATACACAATTACATCATGTAATTTAAAACACATCATTTAAAATGGGTGGATCCAGGATTTTTCTAGGGAGGTTGTGCAACAGTTCAGAAAGAAAACATACAATATTCAGGGCGGGGGTGCAACATTTCAGAAAAAAAGCGTACAATATTCAGGGAGGGGTGCAACATTTAAAACATGTACTCATCAGGAAAAATTTTTTTCAGTATTGCGCTGCTATTCACTACGCTAGTTTCAGAAATCTTTACACAATTGTAAAACATTGAACAGTAGTTGCTAATCAATTTTCAATTGACTAGAACTATCATTAATTTATATTTTGAAAACAAAATGTTCCCTGCTCATACAGTGAAACCTCACAAGACCGGACCCTTTGTAAACTGGAATTCCCTCAAAACCAGACGTTTTACAGAGTCCCTTTTTTACAAACCAGTACAGAACTTAACCTTTCTAAACCGGATCCCTCTTAATATCGGACATTTGTAAGGGTTCCAAGGGTGTCTGGTATAGAGGGGTTTCACTGTAGTATTAAAAGTACAGTCAGTATCATATGGCAATCATCCCTTGAAACACCAAGTCTACCAAGATAGTATAGGTCCACCTATAACAATAAATAAATCTACTTCCACAATTAAACACTGGATTTGTTAGGGTACTTTAGTGATTTTTCAGTGGGACACACCCTAAGCACCTTCCCTATGGATCCGCACCTGTTTATGCTATTACAGTAAATAGGAAAAGAAAGGAATATTTGTTTATCAACAACTCAGAACATTTTAAACAATGGCTATCTACATGCAGTGTGTAACATATGGTTATTTCAACACTTCGTCAATTGAAAGAGAGATAAAGCAACAAGGGATGTTTTAAATGCACGTTCCCACATATGTACATACCACAGTCGTTGATATACCAGTTGTGGAATACTGGTAGGGACGGGGTGGGGGGGGGGGGGGAATCACAGAGTCCACCTACCCCATTATATGGCATTTAACAAGATGAATTCAATAACACAGAGAAAGAAAGAAATGTTTTATTTAACGACGCACTCAACACATTGTATTTACGGTTATATGGCGTCAGACATATGGTTAAGGACCACACATATATTGAGAGAGGAAACCTGCTGTCGCCACTTCATGGGCTACTCTTTTTGATTAGCAGCAAGGGATCTTTTATATGCACCATCCCACAGACAGGATAACACATACCACGGCCTTTGATATACCAGTTGTGGTGCACTGGTTGGAACGAAAAATAGCCCAATGGGCCCACCAACGGGAATCGATCCTAGACCGACCGCGCATTAAGCAAGCACTTTACCACTGGGCTACGTCTCGCCCCTAGTACATAGGCGTACAGACTCCCACTTGAGGGTGGGCGACAGCGGATTTTTGTATGTTTATCAATTGTGGTGAGATGCCTACAGCTCTTTTACATCAGTTGAAGAGAAATATGGAATAGTTTCACAATGGTTCTATTGTAATAGAAAAGTTCTTTAGGGGTTATTCACAAATGTCAAAAATCTTCACAAGTGTACAGAGTATTAATATTTTTTAATTAACATTCTCCCACTCTCTTACAAAATATACTTTACAAATGTTGATTTTGTCGGAGACATTTTTATTGAGATGTTTTGGGGGTTTTGTTTTACAAGCATTTGCTAGCATTCACCACCTCCCTTTAGGTGTATGGTCAGTACATTTTATAAAAATGTTGACAATTATGAATGGCCCCTTAATGACATACATGTATTTTCACATAATATACTGACGTCAAAAAACAACTTCACAAGGCTTAAAAACCAACAAACAGTATGGTGGGATGTGAAATTATTATGAAGTTAACATCACAATGTACTGTGTGATACATGCAAAGTGTTTTTAAGGTGGTTTCTTAATTGGTTCTTTTCAATTATCGTACCAACAATATTTATCAAATTATTCAAATGTTAGTGATGAAGCAAATCTGTGCTACAATTACTGGTCCCCTCAAATTTACATCTTCTCGTGCACAGACCTGAGATCTGAAAATTGGGATAAACCATTTATGGGTTACGCAAAAACAAATTCAGATAACCTATTTTATTTTTGTCATGACTGTAAATAATGTCCATTATTTCAAGGCATTGTGAAAAGAAACATCTGAAAATATGTATGTGGGACAGATGGAAGTACATATAGACAGACAAACCGACCGACCAACCGACCGACAGACAGACAGACTGACATAAGTGACATGAGAACGAAATGATCGTTTTCGCTATATTCAAAAGCATGAGTATATAATTGTCAGGCTGTCAACCTGTGGCAATTCTTAGGATTGAGAAAATTAGAAATCAGGGTCCAGGGACTGCTGGCTCTTGGTCGGGTCCAGGGCAAAGTTTTTTGTTGCTGTTTGTTCAAGTCCAAAATGAAAATCTCTCTAAAAAAAATTAAAAATCAAGTAAGTGCAAGTTTTACTAATTAATATGGTTAATGTTAAACCATACAAGTCAGTCATCGGTAGCACCTGCGAGTGATTGTTGGTATTAACCGAGTGTAGGTTCAATATGCTGTATTATTATTAATAGGTAACAAATTCATCAGAGACCTGCATAATTAGCTTCTTTTTTTAAAGTGTGATTATAGTAACGTTGCATGAGAGCGTGATATTTGTTACAAATGTGTGAGACTCACACCAAATGCGTGAGAGTTGACAGGTATGAATTGTATTTCTGATGTCCCAGAATATCTCAGTAAATATTTACTTCTGTCCTACAATTCCACAGCAACAATGTGCATAAACAGTTTATCCCACAATACATCAGCAAATGCATATTTCTATCACAGAATGCTACAGCAAGACTGGGTGCAGTCATGGCTATCCCTAAATACCTCAAAACCTAAATATTTCTATACTACAATGCTCCAGCAAAAATGGATGGATGCAAATATCACACAATGCCACAAAACCAATGAGTAGAAATATTCCATAATAATCCTTCTTCTTGGAATGAAAGTCAAGTGATTTTCAATAAATTAATTCTCGAGTTCTTTCTACACTAGACCAGACCACCGGTGTAGATACGCACTCCAGCCAGCGCCCCCTGGTGCCGGCTGCTGCACAGCGTCTCCTGAAACAAACAGGTGTTATCATTTTACTACAAATAAATCAACACATTTTATTACCGTAATTCATTAATGTATAATGAAGAAAATCTGAAAAACATATTAACATGTTTAAAATCTCATCTCTGCTAAAAGCAGAGTCAAAATATCATGACTGATCGTATGGGGCCGTTAAAAAAATATGTGACACTTTAAGTGGGGTAAGTGGTATCATGTGATGCTTGACAAAACATCATAGAGACCACTCCTTATGGAATAACTAGAGACTAAAAATCAATTTCAGTGGTAAAACGTACAGGCATGTTAATAAAGAAACTAAGAATAATTCAAAACTATCAATATTTAAAATAAAGCTGTCTGTCTCTCTCTGTCTCTCTCTCTCTCTCTCTCTCTCTCTCTCTCTCTCTCTCTCTCTCTCTCACACACACACACAAACACACACACACTCGCAAATGTATATGTATATATATATTATTTAATAAATGCATTATATACGACTGTATAGCTTTAATTATGTATCCTTTATGTATATACAATAACACCATGTATAACAATGATTCAAGGCCCCAACATTGACCTTGCTTACGTTTCTGGGGACAATAAAAATATACATATATATTTTTTTTTTTAAATAAATTATATTATATTATTATTTATTCTGCAGTGACTATACATATTGGCAATATATGATGACTAGATGCAAATCTACATTTTCAGTAAACTTTGCATTAGCTATTCTAATTTTAGTGGGACGAAGCTGAGATCTTGAGGCAGTAACTAGTTAGTCTCTATGTATAAGATAAAGTAAACATATAAAAACATTTGCGTCTTTACCATGAACAATTGCAATAAGCTGATCTTTTTAAAATACTGAATACACAATAACTCTCTTGCCTAGAGCCAAATGCACTCTATAGATCATTGAGCCATTACCTCGAGTGACTGCAATAAGCTGATCTTTTGAAAATACTGAATACACAATAACTCTCTTGCCTAGAGCCACATGCACTTTATGGATCATTGAGTCATTACCTCGAGTGACTGCAATAAGCTGATCTTTTGAAAATACTGAATACACAATAACTCTCTTGCCTAGAGTGGCATGTACTCTATGGTAACCCAGCTATTACCTTGACTATTGCAATAAGCTGATCTTTTTAAAATACTGAATACACAATATGATAACTCTCTTGCCTAGAGACACATGCACTCTATGAATCACAGAGTCATTACCTTGAGCAACTGCAATAAGCTGATCTTATTAAAATACTGAATACACAATAACTCTCTTGCCTTGAGCAACATGAATCACGGAAAAGAAAACAAAGGAATGTTTTATTTAACGACAGACATATGGTTAAGGACCACACAGATACTGAGAGAGGAAACCCGCTGTCGCCACTTCATGGGCTACTCTTTTCGATTAGCAGCAAAGGATGTTTTATATGCACCATCCCACAGACAGGGTAGTACATACCATGGCCTTTGATATATCAGTCGTGGTGCACTGGCTGGAACGAGATCTATGAATGATGGAGTCATTATCTTGAGCAACTACAATAAGCTGATCTTTTTAAAATACAGAATACACAATAACTCTCTTTTTAAAATATAGAATACACCATAACTTTTTTTTTAATACAAAATAACTCTCTTTTTAAAATACACAATACACAATAACTGTCTTGCCTATAGCCACATGTACTCTATGGATCAGTGAGTCATTACCTTGAGCGATTGCAATAAGCTGATCTTTTTCCTCTGCACTTAGTTTGAGCATCTGAGTCATAACTGGAACCAGCCGCTGTCGTTCATCTCCAACCTTCAGTCCTAAGAACTACAAAACATAAAATAAGGTTGTTAACAAACAGTTTCCAGTTAATACCAGAGGCGGATCGGGGGGGGGGGGGGGGGGGGCAGGGGCCCGGGCCCCACCTAAATTTCGCGACAGTTAGAATTTTATTATATATTAATTTTCACTTTTTTGACAATCCCCCTCCAAACCTCCCCCAAAGTTCTTTTAGCATTCCGTCTCAAGTCATTGGGGCCACCCCTAAATGGATTGTCTGGATCCGCCACTGAATACTGTACTAAATATGCTAATACATGTGACCTATTCTTACAAAATGAGTCTCAACTCAAATTTTGGCCCTTTTGTGATAAACACATGTATTTAGATTTCTGAAATTTGCCGATTCTGTCTTTTACGTAGATGTTTCTACCCTCAATATATGGAAGTTATGAGTTTGTGAAGACTCAGTGTGAGGTGGCAGCCATTTTACGAAAATATAGTTTAAAAGTTTTTACTATATATTGTGAGTAGTTATTCCTTAGCAACAGGAGGTATAAATGTACCAATCTGTCATTTGAGCATATCAAACACTGAAACCTGAAACGTCTTGTAATTTCAATATTAGTAAACTTTTTAAAATATGCCATATTCTGCCAGAATGTATACATTAATTGATGCAGGGCAGGGTGATTAAATGCATCTTTAACACTTCTATTAAAGGGACATTCCTGAGTTTTCTGCAATTTTTAAGATGTTATCGACTAACAGAGACTTTTTAGCTATTGTAATTACATATAAAATATATTTTTCTAAATAAAAATATTAGTGGCTATATATTAAACATGTTTCAGATCGTTCTGGTATTTGTACTAGGTTAAATTTCATTTTATTTCCTAAAATATTATTTTTTCGTATGTACGAAATTATTTGACGACAAAATCCTGTTTAGGCTTTTTACAAATATTAAGATGACCAGAAACACATTGAATATACAGACACTGATATTCTAAATATGAAAATATATTTAATATGTAAGTTTAATCGTAGAAATATTTTAATAGTCGAAAACATCTTACAATGCAGCAAACTCAGGAATGTCCCTTTAATCAGTGCAAACAAACTACAATTTAATGTTTAATAGTGTCAGTGGCACGGAAAGCCAGCTCTGAGGTAAGATTCATTTTGTGATATGCATTCTTACACATTTGCTCTATTAATTTTTTTAATTTGAAGACCAATACAGGGATGTTTTTTGTATTTGTGATAGAATATCTATTAGGCTAAATATATATTCAAATATATCAAAAATAACAACCTATTTTCTAGTTTGTAGGAGCTAAAACAATATTATCATTGATACATCAAATTTACTAGCATTTTGAAAGTATACAAAATAACAACCTATAGTCCGTCCAATCATTCTATATAAAATTTTTAGAAATAATTTGTTTGGTTTGACGTAAAAACAAAAGTAAAAATGTTTTGGAAATAACAAAAGAATACTACTCTTGTGTGCAAGTTAGAAAACAATCGGCTCAGAAATAAATAACTTGTAGTAAATTTCATAGTATGAAAAAAGGTGTTCCCCGTGGGACGGACTATAAGCAATGTTTCCACTGAATACCTTTAACACGATGTTTTTCAGATATTCCAGATTCTTCGTCTCATTTTCACGTTCTGTGTTCCTCTCAAGTCTTCTGATTTCATCTTTTAAAAGCTTGGCTTGTTCTGTCAACCTCATCACTGTGGCCTCACTTTCGTTTAACAGCTGCAAGGAAACAAGAAAACACAAAATCTTCTCAATTTTAGAGATGAAAGTGAATTACAAAAACAAAACAAAAATCCTAAAATTTTAATATTGTGATCAGGTATTTAGTCTTGTCTCTCTTTGATGAGTTCATCAAGCTGGATCCTCAGAGCGACCAGCTCGGTCTGTGTGACCTTCGTCTTGGCCTTGTGTTCATCAGCGCCACTCTCCTGGCTCTGAATGCAAAGGAAAGGAATGTTTGTTTAACAACTGAGCAACTTTTAAACTTCAGGTTGCATACCACCATTAATTACTCCATGCATTTCAATACAATTTCGATGTCAGAATATATTCTGTGAAAAATAGGGCAATGTTGATAGTAGGCCTCTGAAAATTGTGACAAAGATCAGTTGTCCACATTGGAAGGAAGGAAATGGTTTATTTAATGACGCATGCATTCAACATATTTTATTTATGGTTATATGGCTTCGGACATATCGTTAAGACCACAGATATTGAGGGAGGAAACCCGCTGTTGCCACTTCATGAGATACTCTTTTCGATTAGTAGCAAGGGATCTTTTATATGCACCATCCCATAGACAGGACAGCACATACCACTTCGATGTACCACGGCCCCCGTTAAGAATGTATGCTAAGTATTTGGCCATACAGGAAGTTTTCGACAGAGAATATGTAATATTTTTGACAAACAGTGGATAACTCAGAAACACAGTACAGATGATTAAAAATCAGGAAAACTTTCAACTCTGTAAATTTGTAGACACTATTGAATATGAAACCTTATTGTATTATACTCTTTATTCTCAATTAACAGCTATAATAAAAGAAATAAAAGTTTTAAAAACTATGTTTGAAATATGTATACTCTATCAAACAATACAAGTTATTAGAATAGGAAGGTATGAAGGAAATGTTTTTTTAATGACGCACTCAACACATTTTATTTACGGTTATATGGCGTCGGAAATATGGTTAAGGACCACACAGATATTAAGGGGGGAAACTCACTGTTGCCACTTCATGGGCTACTCTTTTCAATTAGCAGCAAGGGATCTTTTATGTGCACCATCTCATAGACAGGATAGCACATACCACAGCCTTTGATGTACCAGTCGTGATGCACTGGCTGGAGCGAGAAATAGCCCAATGGGCCCACTGATGTAGATTGACCCCAAACCGACCGCGCATTAAGTGAGTGCTTTACCACTGGGCTACGTCTCGCCCGTATTAGAATAGTGGAGAATGTATGATGATGTGTGGATCATTAAAAAATAGTTCATGAGCCCTATAGTAGCAAGTTAATTCACTTTCAAGTGCATCCTCCTACTTAATCCATTATTCTTTCAATTTTAACATGATTGCCAAATTAACAACTTTTTTTTTTAAAGAAAAAATATTAATGAAAATGGCAAGGAATATTTACAAAACTAATAACCCAAAACAATTTACAGTATCCTTTTGGCCCTCGACTGAATGTTTTGGCAGGTATATTCTCAGCACTGGAGAGCTACCGGCCTTGGTGGCGTCGTGGTTAAGCCATCGGACTACAGGCTGGTAGGTACAGGGTTTGCAGCCCAGTACCGGCCCCAACCCAGAGCAAGTTCTTAGGGGCTCAATGGGTAGGTGTAAGGCCACTACACCCTCTTCATTCTCACTAACCACTAACCAACTAACAATTAACCTACTGTCCTGGACAGACAGTCCAGATAGCTGAGGTGAGTGCCCAGGACAGCGTGCTTGAACCATAATTGGATATAAGCACGAAAATAAGTTGACATAACATAACTTGGAGAGCTGAAATTAAGCTAAAAACTTGGGCCAACCGTGTAATCTACAATTTCTGAATTTGTATTCAATAATCTTCACTGTATTCTGTCTAAATAAAAAAAATAAAAAAATAAAATAATGATGACAACACAAGGATATTAATATACCTCAGTTAGATGTTCTATTCGCTTCTGTGCTGTTACAAAATAATGATGACAACACAAGGATATTAATATACCTCAGTTAGATGTTCTATTCGCTTCTGTGCTGTTACAAAATAATGATGACAACACAAGGATATTAATATACCTCAGTTAGATGTTCTATTCGCTTCTGTGCTGTTACAAAATAATGATGACAACACAAGGATATTAATATACCTCAGTTAGATGTTCTATTCGCTTCTGTGCTGTTACTAAATTTGTCTTTAAAGCTTCTTCATCCACTGTGCCCACAGAGTCCACAACACCTGTCATAATAAGTAAATTAAATTAAAGTAAAGTAAAGTAAAGTAAAGTAAAGTAAAGTAAAGTAAAGTAAAGTAAAGTAAAGTAAAGTAAGTAATCATAAGTAAGTAATAAGACAGTTACTAGCACACAGACTTGGCTGTCTATCATATGTTATCTGCAACCTAGACACTGAGGGATTCATCATTAATCGATTCTATGGTTATCAAATAGCAGTTTTTACATATGGTAACCATGCCTGTATCATGTGTGTGCCACGTCAAAAAACTGTCTTGAGTCTAAGACTCTAAACGTTTTATAATCCCCAGGCCTGGAAAGTTCACCACAATTCATCAAATCAGTGCAGTGCTGGGGCCTAATTCACTAAACACTCGTAACTTTGCGATCTCGAAGTGCAATGCTAAAAGACTTACAAAGAGGATGCTTTGTTGTCTAGCAGAGCCTAAGAGAGCTTTGTGAATTAGGCCCCTGGACTCTTCGAAACAGAAAGAACTTACTTGACACATCGCTGATTGGAGATTTGAGAAGTTGTTCAAATGAGACTGTTCCCAGTGACCCATGGTGACCAGATGTCTGCAAGATAAAACAATCAAATTGTATTTCAGGGGTGGGATGACGTGGTAAAGCGTTCGCTTGATGCGCAGTCAGTCTAGGATTGATCCCCGTCGGTGGGCCCATTTGGCTATTTATGGTTCCAGTCAGTGCACCACAACTGGTATATCAAAGGCCATGGTATGTGTTATCCTGTCTGTGGGATGGTGCATATAAATCGAAATTAGACTATAAATCGAAATTACCAAATGTTTGACATCCAATAGCAAATGATTAATAAATCAATATTCTCTAGTAGTGTTGTTAAACAAAACAAACATTAACACATTGTATTTCATAATCTTTTAAAAATATTTTAACTAAGTAAAGTTTTTAGGAACCTTTAATAACAGGGCTTTAAATCAGCCATTACATTTTATTGTTTATATTATCCATTTCCATACACCCAACGTGTTTCTGATCCTCCTGGTGTTTGTAAATACCACAAAATGCATTTTTTGATAATTCTAAAACCACACATATCTCTCAAAAGTAGTGGCTATGGAGACTATGTTTTTAGAGGATATTTCGGTCCCTGTTTCAGCATCACAGACTCTTGTTTCACTCTATTGTAACTTTATCAAAATGTTCTACAGCTTTGTAGATTA
Organism: Gigantopelta aegis; assembly: GCF_016097555.1. Classification (NCBI taxonomy): domain Eukaryota; kingdom Metazoa; phylum Mollusca; class Gastropoda; order Neomphalida; family Peltospiridae; genus Gigantopelta; species Gigantopelta aegis. Next base: position 9,018,569 of record NC_054699.1, read on the forward strand.
ACCAAACTCTTTATTGCATTACCCTAGGACTAAAAATAGCCAAAAACCAAAAAAACTGCCTGACAAGAGTGTGATTATCTTCATTACTTCATATGGCTGAACCATTTGATTTATTTAGATAGGCAACCATGGAAAATGTAATATGTTACAAAGAAGATCTAACAGGAATTTTTTTTGTTTTAACACCAAAGCAAAATATTAAATCTCAGACGTTACCTTAATACATGGTTCTGGATCAACGATTTCTGATCCCTGAAAAAAAGGAAAGAAATTCTAATGTGTGTGTGTGCATATGTTTGAACATTCTAGGCAAAACACTTTTAACTCTTTATCTGTTAAAGTTGTATATAAAGAGAGAGAAAGACATGGTGGAAAAGAAAGAGATAGAACAAAACATGTCTGGGAATATTTGTTTAACAACATCTTAGCACATATAAAACTCTGGCTGTTTTGATCATTAAGTTTCTGGTGAGAAATAAATTATAAAATATAAAATGTAAACATAGGCCACAACACAAAGTTGACACTACTGATTCCAATGTATGTCTCTGTAGAAAAAGTAAAAATCTATCATTTTACACCACTTTGCTGAACCTTTCAAAACCAAAACACAGAAGAAAAACCCCCAGATGATATTCTACCATCTAAAACACTTATTAAAGCAAAGAAATGGACAATACCTCTCCTTCTTGTCTTTCTTCACTGGGACGGACGTGTGGGAGAAATTCTTGTGGGGAGGCTTCACGATGTTCCGACACTTCTTTGGACCTCAACGCCTTCTGTAATTGTTGTATTTCCAACTGTAGTCGAAGGTTTTCACTTTCCGACATGTCGAGTTGTCTCTGTACATGTTTCAAAGTCATGCTCTGCTCCTCTTGTAGTGACCGCAGTTTTTCCTGGTTAGATGGAGAACAATACTGGATTAGTCTAATTAATATTCAGTAATATATTTTTTTTTTAAAGTTTCAAAATGGAAATTAAGGAGGAATTTTTATTACTTTTTATCGATGTCAAATTTGTTGTTTTAGAATGTTAGTGTTTGTATATTCAATGTTTCTGGACATCTTAATATTTGTAGTAGCCCACACTGTAGTTGAACTCCAAATAATTTATAGGTACAAAAATGGACAAAACTTGGAGTGAACCAAACCAGCGAAGTCCAGTTGTGGTGCACTGGTTGGAACGAGAAAAACAAAAATCAGTTAAATGGGTCCATTGAGGTGGTTTGATCCTGCGACGCAAGCATCACAAGTGAGTAATCAACTGACTGAGCTAAATCCCGTCCCATTTGTGTTGGATTACAGGATAAATAAAATAACCAGTTACTGCCTTAAGATATCGGCTTTATCCTTGCTCAGGTCAAATGTGAAAAAAACATGTCACAATATTAATCCAGTTTATAGAATTAATAATGTAAAATATTTGAACAATGGTGGCAAACAGGGGACTGAAGTTTACTTTGAAGGAGAGTGTGAGAGATTCGTTCTGTGACGTGAGCTGGTCGATCGTCTCTTTGTGTTGTAACTCCATCTGTTTTTTCTCCAGCGATATCTCCTCCAGTCTGGAAAACAAAACACATCAAGCATTACAGAACACAACATCTGGCCCTGTGCTTATAAAACTTAGTCTAGACTCAAGACTCTAACAGAATCCGAGACTTTAACGCCAAGGCAATGCCATACAAATTGCATGTGTTCAATGAAAGATATTTTTGGACCAATCCTTGGGATATGGGGGAAGTGCCATTGACAAGAAGTTGGGTTAAATATTTGTGAAAACAAATAATCAGATGCTTGTAATTCCTAATCTTTTTTCAAATAATATGATGGCAAGGTTATAGAAATATGCTCAACTTCCGAAAACACAAAAAACCTAGCAAAAAAAAAAAAATACAAAAAAAAAAACACTCCACCTTTTTCTGAATCCTGCGTCCTTGTTCTCTAGATCCTGAATTAGTTGCAGCAGACGGTTGTGTTCCTCCTGTAACTGTTCAGCATCACTCTGTGACAGCGACAGTTTATCACTGCAAGATAAAAAACATTTCAAGATCACAATTCAACAAAACTGCTAACAAAATGATAACAAAAAATGTACGACAGTTTGTCCCCAGTGATTTCTACTTCTCTGGGATAAGGGGGTGAGCATTAGATTTTATACCTGCTTCAACATCAAGTAAAATTTGGTCAACTTCAATCCTGGTTATCCTCAATTTCACTTCCTGTAAATATACTATGTATTACGTCATGAATGTATTGCAAATGACAAAAACTGTGTGTAGAAAGTATTGTGATGTCAACTGACGAGTTATATCACCAGACACAAGCATGTTGTTTTAGCTAAGAGTTGATCATACCATGTATTGTTTTAATTAATGGGGAAGCTGGCTTTTGGTGTTACACGAGCACATAACATCATTTTACTTGCCACGAATAACATTTTCCAGTGAATAATTGGTAGACTGATAATTGCAAAGTGAAAGCACTATTCTCTATTGTGTATGGAAAGTACTGCGCACGGTAATTCCTTGCAGTTTTCGCAGAACTTTGAAGCTCACAAAACTTTCTAGATTTACAGTATTTGCAAGATGGTATTTGATAAAATCTCACCTAGCTTCCTGGAGTCGAGTCTTCAGCTGCTCCACTGCATGTTCAAGTCGCTGTCTGTACAATTAAAAAAAAAAAAACATTAGACATTTCACAACTATAGAAAACCACCACTACATGTTTTCACTGACACATCTGTGCAAGAGAACACTGTGTAATATTTTTGGTATCATACAGCAATTTCCAACATCCAATATGATATTATTTTAAAGACATCCGATTGGTTGCTCCATGGTGATGTATTGGGACACCAGTGTAATATCATCAAATGAAATAAGCACAACCAAAAGTGATTGTTCTGTAATGTATAAGTTAACCTAGAATTTTGACTGCTCTGTTAACTGCAAGCACAAGTATAGTCAGTATGTCTTAGCTGGAAAACATATTTACATTTTGTTAAACCTGGTCTTTGAGGATAATATGTAAGAAACGTGTTAAGATACCATTTATCATACAACTCATTAAAAAACGTATTCAACTTGTTTTTGTTTATGAAATATTTTAAAAAAGGAAAAAAAAGAAATAGTTGTCCATACTTCTCCATCTTTTCCACTTCTGTGTTCGTATCCTGGGGAGTCTTTACTTTCTGTTGTTTGAGCACACTGTGAGCACGAACCTGAAATCAAGTAACTGTAGACAATTCAACACATCACAAAGGTTATCTTACACAAAATAGTTAGGGTGAAACAGATGACCGTTAAGCCAAAATTGTTCTATGTATGGAGTCAGGAAAATGTATTTCACAAGACATAAAGGTTTCATATGCAAGGCACCGACATCAGATCTTTGATATGTGGCATCGAAAAACACATTTTACAGTAGATCTTTAAAGACATCTGATTCAATGTTCTGTTAAAGTATCTCTAGAAACTGGTTTAAGAATAGCAACATTATTCAGCACAAGTGCTATCATAACTCTTTTCAATATTTTATTTCAAAATCAATGTAATCAAAAATAGATACATATCTAATCTACAAACTTGATATGTATTTCCAACATTTACAGATATTTTACTACCAAAGAAAAGGGATCTTTTATATGCACCATCCCACAGACAAGATAGTACATAACACGGCCTTTGATATACCAGTCTTCAGTATGATATGGCCTTCAGTATATATAGCAGTCATGGAGGAATAAATATATCAATGACTGTTCAGAGACACCACAACACAATGCCTATAAGAGACCATGTACAAATTTCAAATGTTACACGTTTTACCTTGTAGCTGTCATATTCTGCTTGGACAGCCTTCAGCTCACTTGCTGCAATGTCAAGGTCATCCTGTAAAGTCTGGACACGACTCTCCAGTGACCGCACGGTCCGATGGTTAGCATCCTGAATACTGCGCACTTTGTCTTGGAGCCGACTGTTTTCTCCAGCCATCTCAGATAGCTGAATCTGTTAAAATAATGAATGTTTACATCTCAGCAAACATTTTGTTTTCAAATGTTTGATTACCGACATTTCTAGTCAATTGAAATTGATTAGCAACTACTGTTTAATGATTTAAAATTGTATAATGACCACTGAAACTTGCATAGCAAATCACAACACAATAAAAAAACTAAATGTTTCCAACATCTATACAAATGTCCACTAGATACCATTTGTCTTATGAGCAATTTCCAGTGAGTGAAAGTAAGTTAGATACATTCAGAAACCATAGGCTGTAAGATAAATGGTTACTAATAGGCATTACAACATCATCTTTCTTACCAAGCCTGAACAAAAGTCAATTTAAACCATAGAAATGGTTAGATCTTTTATACATATATATATATATATATATCTATAGAGGTTATTACCAGAGTGTTTTTCGGTATCGTCAATATCATATATTAGGAATAAAATTGCCAGAGGCTCGCATAATGCATTATTTTTATTCCTAATATATGATATTGACGATACCGAAATACACGAGGGTAATAATCTCTATCATATAAGCTCAAGCTTAATACAACGTGTTTTTGTAAACTGTACACGCAACTTTAATTCCAGTCCGCCATTACTAGATATTCAAATGACGTAAGAATATGTGGCGTAGTGTATTTTTGAATGGAAATGACGTCAAACTCGAATGACGTCATTTTGGATATCCTTACATCAAAATAAAGTTATGCCTAACATTGGGGTTTTTCTGAATGCTGGACAGCTTTCAGTGTCAAATTGCCATTGAAATGTTTTTATTTGATGACTATGAATGCATACGTCAATCATGGAGTGTCACCCAAGTACGTTTGCTTAAATGTCAATAAACCTAGTGCCGAGACCTCAATTAATTTACATCTAATCTGCAAAGTTATCAAATTCTTAAAGTATGTGATCTGAAAAAAAAAAACATACTTTGATTGCACTGAAAATGTAAGATATTATATGATAAATATATAAATATATATATATATATATATATATATATATATATATATATAATGTCACTTTGTCATGGTAAATGGGTCCGAACCAAAATAGTAACTGTTGTAGTTCATCAAGAAATTAAAAGCACTCCCAAATTTCTAATAACGGTAGGAATAGTCACGTTTTGCTAAACAATTCTCAAATACTGGGTATGTTTGCCTCTCTCACTATTTGCCTTCAATCTGAACAGAGACAGATAGCTGAGCTGTTTGCCTAGGACAATGTACTTGATTCATAATTGAATATATATACGAAATTTAAATATAAAAAGTTAAGTTTGTTTTGTTTAACACCACCACTGGAGCACATTGATTTATTAATCATTGGCAATTGGATGTAATTTTGACATTTAGTCTAAAAGAGGAAACCTGCTACATTTATCTTTTATATATCCCACAGAAAGGATTGCACATACCACAGCCTTTAATATACCATTAGTCTAAGAGCACATGGATTAATTATTAGCTATTGGATGTCAAACATTTGGTTATTCTGACATGTAATTCTCAGAAGAAGCCTGCTACATTTTTCTATTAGGATCAAGGTATCTATTATATATACTTTCCCAGAGACAGGACTGCACATACCACAGCCTTTGATATACCAAGGTAGTTCAATACCAGGCCCGTAGCCAGGATTTTGAGAGGGGGGGGGGGGTGTTTAGGCTTATGGTGAGGTACAAATTTTGCGTTGACGAATATTGAAAAAAATAGTCACCCGACCCCCCCCATTGGCTACAAGCCTGAATCCTATGACTCAAGCACTGTACTGATTGACCTAGATTCCAGCCCTTATAAAAGCTATGAATATACCCATCTCCTCAGGTTAGCACCCCAGGGCAAGCACTGTACTGATTGACCTAGATTCCAGCCCTTATAAAAACTATGAATATACCCATCTCCTCAGGTTAGCACCCCAGGCAAGCACTGTACTGACTGACCTAGATTCCAGCCCTTATAAAAGCTATGAATATACCCATCTCCTCAGGTTAGCACCCCAGGCAAGCACTGTACTGATTGACCTAGATTCCAGCCCTTATAAAAGCTATGAATATACCCATCTCCTCAGGTTAGCACCCCAGGCAAGCACTGTACTGACTGACCTAGATTCCAGCCCTTATAAAAGCTATGAATATACCCATCTCCTCAGGTTAGCACCCCAGGGCAAGCACTGTACTGACTGACCTAGATTCCAGCCCTTATAAAAGCTATGAATATACCCATCTCCTCAGGTTAGCACCCCAGGGCAAGCACTGTACTGATTGACCTAGATTCCAGCCCTTATAAAAACTATGAATATACCCATCTCCTCAGGTTAGCACCCCAGGCAAGCACTGTACTGATTGACCTAGATTCCAGCCCTTATAAAAGCTATGAATATACCCATCTCCTCAGGTTAGCACCCCAGGGCAAGCACTGTATTGACTGACCTAGATTCCAGCCCTTATAAAAGCTATGAATATACCCATCTCCTCAAGTCAGCACCCCAGGCAAGCACTGTACTGACTGACCTAGATTCCAGCCCTTATAAAAGCTATGAATATACCCATCTCCTCAGGTTAGCACCCAGGGCAAGCACTGTACTGACTGACCTAGATTCCAGCCCTTATAAAAGCTATGAATATACCCATCTCCTCAGGTTAGCACCCAGGGCAAGCACTGTACTGACTGACCTAGATTCCAGCCCTTATAAAAGCTATGGATATACCCATCTCCTCAGGTTAGCACCCCAGGCAAGCACTGTACTGACTGACCTAGATTCCAGCCCTTATAAAAGCTATGAATATACCCATCTCCTCAGGTTAGCACCCCAGGCAAGCACTGTACTGACTGACCTAGATTCCAGCCCTTATAAAAGCTATGAATATACCCATCTCCTCAGGTTAGCACCCCAGGCAAGCACTGTACTGACTGACCTAGATTCCAGCCCTTATAAAAGCTATGAATATACCCATCTCCTCAGGTTAGCACCCCAGGCAAGCACTGTACTGACTGACCTAGATTCCAGCCCTTATAAAAGCTATGAATATACCCATCTCCTCAGGTTAGCACCCCAGGCAAGCACTGTACTGACTGACCTAGATTCCAGCCCTTATAAAAGCTATGAATATACCCATCTCCTCAGGTTAGCACCCCAGGCAAGCACTGTACTGACTGACCTAGATTCCAGCCCTTATAAAAGCTATGAATATACCCATCTCCTCAGGTTAGCACCCCAGGCAAGCACTGTACTGACTGACCTAGATTCCAGCCCTTATAAAAGCTATGAATATACCCATCTCCTCAGGTTAGCACCCCATGCAAGCACTGTACTGACTGACCTAGATTCCAGCCCTTATAAAAGCTATGAATATACCCATCTCCTCAGGTTAGCACCCCAGGCAAGCACTGTACTGACTGACCTAGATTCCAGCCCTTATAAAAGCTATGAATATACCCATCTCCTCAGGTTAGCACCCCAGGCAAGCACTGTACTGACTGACCTAGATTCCAGCCCTTATAAAAGCTATGAATATACCCATCTCCTCAGGTTAGCACCCAGGGCAAGCACTGTACTGACTGACCTAGATTCCAGCCCTTATAAAAGCTATGAATATACCCATCTCCTCAGGTTAGCACCCCAGGCAAGCACTGTACTGACTGACCTAGATTCCAGCCCTTATAAAAGCTATGAATATACCCATCTCCTCAGGTTAGCACCCCAGGCAAGCACTGTACTGACTGACCTAGATTCCAGCCCTTATAAAAGCTATGAATATACCCATCTCCTCAGGTTAGCACCCCAGGCAAGCACTGTACTGACTGACCTAGATTCCAGCCCTTATAAAAGCTATGAATATACCCATCTCCTCAGGTTAGCACCCCGGGCAAGCACTGTACTGACTGACCTAGATTCCAGCCCTTATAAAAGCTATGAATATACCCATCTCCTCAGGTTAGCACCCCAGGGCAAGCACTGTATTGACTGACCTAGATTCCAGCCCTTATAAAAGCTATGAATATACCCATCTCCTCAGGTTAGCACCCCAGGCAAGCACTGTACTGACTGACCTAGATTCCAGCCCTTATAAAAGCTATGAATATACCCATCTCCTCAGGTTAGCACCCCAGGCAAGCACTGTACTGACTGACCTAGATTCCAGCCCTTATAAAAGCTATGAATATACGCATCTCCTCAGGTTAGCACCCCAGGGCAAGCACTGTACTGATTGACCTAGATTCCAGCCCTTATAAAAACTATGAATATACCCATCTCCTCAAGTTAGCACCCCAGGCAAGCACTGTACTGACTGACCTAGATTCCAGCCCTTATAAAAGCTATGAATATACGCATCTCCTCAGGTTAGCACCCCAGGCAAGCACTGTACTGACTGACCTAGATTCCAGCCCTTATAAAAGCTATGAATATACCCATCTCCTCAGGTTAGCACCCAGGGCAAGCACTGTACTGACTGACCTAGATTCCAGCCCTTATAAAAGCTAACCTTGTATTCTTCTACTTGTTGTGTCACATGTTCCATCTGACCTTGAACTTGGGCAACAGATGTCCGATGTTCTGATTCCTGTTAAATAGCAATGTGAAACATGATCAAAACTACTTTTTTTCTTTTTTTTTGTGAGTTACCAATACTTTTAAAAATTATTTTGAAAGAATAAAGGCAAAAATGCTGTGTATTATAAAAAATATATTGAATTCCGTTAACTTGCATTCCTGGATACTAGCTATGTTTCTAGATACAAAATCTTATGTTTATTAAAGGAATAATACTGAACATTGCACACTCTTTAATTTAACCTTCGATATTGGCCAAAATATATATTCACATAATATGTGAGTCCAACTCAAATTTCAAGCTGTTAAATAATTCAAGACACTGAAATATTGATGGTTTTAATTACACATCAATTTAACGATAATCAACATAATCAGTGTTCTCGTTGCTCCATTTAAGCTGGGCGGCCCTCCCTGCTATTGCATTTTGCCTCCCTCCTTTCACTTTTTCCACCCTCCTTTATTTTTCTGCGCCCCTCTTTATTTTCCAGCACCATACTATATTTTCCAGCACCTATCTCCGCTATTTCCAAATGCACACTTTTTTCCACACATTAAAAAACCACAACGATCAGTCTGCCCACTGGACATCAAAGGAAACAAGCCACGTTGTGTACGAAAAAGAAACTGACGAAACATTTACGACGGTTACCGTAACATAATTTAATAGTATTTTTAACAGCCTCTATTTTGTCCTATACCTGTATCCATTTGTATGTTTAATACAAACAATAAAAGTTATATTTTATTTGAGCAATGAAAATAGTTTTATTTTTTATGGATTCAGCAATCTCCGACTGGAAAAAACTCACTTATTTGGCGCCAAGTTTGTCACGTGATCAGAACGGTCACTCTGTCTTTTGTTTCCACTAACTGTCGTCTGATATTTTGTCCTCAGTTACAGATATAATTGATTGTAACTGACGATTTTTACTTTCTGTCATTCTGTTTATCCAGCAGTTCTTATAACATATTGTAAACTTTTCATTTTGGGGGGATATCACCGCTTATAAAATCAACAGAAGTGGTAGTGTTTGGCATTAAAATCATTCATCTTGGGTGCCAAATAATATATACACCGCCACTACAAAAACGAAACTACTTTTTATTAGTTGGCGATATTTTATCACAGCGATCGATTCATTCGATGAAGATGGGAATAACAAAACAAAAATTCGACATTAGGGGATCACACAAATGTCTTTTTTCTTTTTCGTATATCTTGAAATCTTTATTAAAATAATAATATTACACACACATTTTTCTATCTTTTTTTTTTTTTTTCTTTTTTTGAAGGGTGTGGTGCTGTGTGGCTGCCCTCCTTTAATTTTCACCCAGCGAGAACACTGATAATTACACACAAAAACTTAATTAAAATTAAGAATAAAACACCCAGCTAAATTTTTGAAATAACATACATATTTAAAACCTGATTAACTTTAACAGATCTAGAACTAAGTGTTTACAAACCAGTTTCTTTGCTTCTGCCAGATCTTTCTTGGTCTTCACCAGCAGCTGTTTCAACTTGTTTCCCCGGTCCTCCGCCTGAACCCTCTGCTCGTCAATAGCCTCTGGAGATAAAACATTAAAAAACAGTCAAGAAAAGTCAAGCAATAACTATTACATAACCGTACTTTCCTGCATACTGCCCATGGGCTGTTTTAAAATACCTAAAAACAAACACCACCTGCAAAATGTTTGACAGTGTGGACTATTTGTCCATTTCTGTTTAGCTTTTGTTCGTGAGATACATTTTAAAACAACTTGTAAGATAAATATTATCTAACAATCACTACATGTAGCATTCTTCATTTATATATCAAAGGCTGTGGTATGTGCTATCCTGTCTATGGGATGGTGCATATAAAAGATCCCTTGCTGCTAATCGAAAAGAGTAGCCCATGAAGTGGCAACAGCGGGTTTTCTGTCTCATTATCTGAGTGGTCCTTAACCATATGTCTGATGCTATATAACTGTAATTAAAATGTATTGAGTGCGTTGTTAAATAAAACATTTCCTTCCTTCCTTCTTCATTTATACACACCCCACTCATAAGAGAAAATTTTAATTAATGTATGCATATTATTTAAAGTACAGTCACACAACCCGCAATGCGAGCAATATTGGAAAAGCCTTAATAAAAACATGCCTCTAAAAACTGTGAATATGCTAGTTTAGTTTGCTTAGATTTTGTAACGTATCTATGCATGTGACTTCACATGATGTGACGTCAAAGGTTATGATCTGCTAGCATATGACTTTGTAACGTATCTATGCACGTGACTTCACATGATGTGACGTCAAAGGTTATGATCTGCTAGCATATGATTTTGTAACGTATCTATGCATGTGACTTCACATGATGTGACGTCAAAGGTTATGATCTGCTAGCATATGACTTTGTAACGTATCTATGCACGTGACTTCACATGATGTGACGTCAAAGGTTATGATCTGCTAGCATATGATTTTGTAACGTATCTATGCATGTGACTTCAAATGATGCCACGTCAAAGGTTATGATCTGCTAGCATATGATTTTGTAACGTATCTATGCATGTGACTTCACATGATGTGACGTCAAAGGTTATGATCTGCTAGCATATGACTTTGTAACGTATCTATGCATGTGACTTCACATGATGTTACGTCAAAGGTTATGATCTGCTAGCATATGATTTTGTAACGTATCTATGCACGTGACTTCACATGATGTGATGCCAAAGGTTATGATCTGCTAGCATATGACTCTGTAACGTATCTATGCACGTGACTTCACATGATGTGACGTCAAAGGTTATGATCTGCTAGCATATGATTTTGTAACATATCTATGCACGTAACTTCACATGATGTGACGCCAAAGGTTATGATCTGCTAGCATATGACTTTGTAACGTATCTATGCACGTGACGTCACATGATGTGACGTCAAAGGTTATGATCTGCTAGCATATGAAAGGTATCTATGCACGTGACTTCACATGATTTGATGTCAAAGGTTATGATCTGCTAGCATATGATTTTGTAACGTATCTATGCACGTGACTTCACATGATGTGATGCCAAAGGTTATGATCTGCTAGCATATGACTTTGTAACGTATCTATGCACGTGACTTCACATGATGTGACGTCAAAGGTTATGATCTGCTAGCATATGATTTTGTAATGTATCTATGCATATGACTTTGCTTTAATCAGTTAGACACAGTGGTTGTGGGATAAAATCAGTTTCTTACACACCCGTTGGTGAGAACATCATTGGTTATTTTTGATAACATATAGTGTTAACACACATGTGTGTGATAACACTTTAAAGACATACAACTGGCTGCTCCTAGGTGATGATCAGGTCACCAATGTCATACCATCCAATGGAAAAAAAAACACAGTCGTATTGATCACTCTGTGAGGTACATGTTAACCAGAAATTTACTTGTCTGTAACGCACAAGTTAACTATAAGAGCTAGGGCTGTACATAGGTTTTAGTTGGAAAATGTGTTTAAATTTATTTTGAAACTGTTTTCTGAAGACATGTAAGAAATAGAACACAACATTCGTGTCCATTAGATACCAGTTATCTTACAACTCTTTGTTTAAAAACGTATCCAACTTGCTTTCGCTCATGATACATTTTTTAATCAACTCATTGTAAGATAAACGGTATCTAATGGCCGATCATGTAGTATTCTCTGTGTAAAGCGAGCACCAACCAATCTGATCCTGGAGCGTGGCCACCCTCTCCTCTAGTCGCGCTATCTCCGTCTTCAGACCGGCTATCTCCTCGTCTCTCTGTGACAGCTGGCCGTTCAGCGTCTGCACTGTGCGTTCATAGTCTGCGATCTCCAGATCCATCATACTGCTCTGGTTTGCCTCCTGTCCACCAGAAAGAAAAGGAATGTTAGTTTAACAATACCACAGAATATTTAGGAAATAATCATATGAAGATTTTCGATTTGTTGCTGTCATTGTCTATTTGACGCCCACATTTTGTTTTGAAAAATATATCATAGATCGTACATGTAAACAAATTCATATTACAGTGCTGCTTTGATTTCTGTCCACCAGAAAGAAAAGGAATGTTAGTTTAATAATGCCTTAGAACATTCAGGAGATATCCATATGAAGCTTTTAGATTTGTTGATGTTATTGTCTATATGATGCACACAAATGTCAATTTTGACTGCAGTCATTAGCCAGAGATAAAAAATGAAACATAGATGTAAAAAAAATTCATATGACAGTGTTTATAGTTTGAAAATCGTTGGTGAGCAATAATTTGCTATCCTGAAACTATGTAAGAGAGCAACTGCTCTCAGTGTCAAATTCACAATAATTCTGAGTAAAATAAAATAGCGATACCAGCGTATTTTTTGCCCACGCAGAAATCATTTTGAGTGAGCATACATGAGCAGAAGCAATCACTCGTGTCAAACCATAAGACCTGATATGGTTTTGTCCACTGTAAACCGTAATATTTTTCCATGAAAAGATCTATTACCAATTGAAACTCTCTTATTTCTGGGAACAAATACCTGATTATATTCCAACTATAGACCCTAGAACAGTTAATTTGGCCTGTTCTACTTTCTAATAAAATCACTTTCTAATTATGTCAATATATTTGCAGGTGTTATTGTCAATTTGATGCCAGCAAAACATCTTTATTAAAACATACTCACCATCAGTTTACAGTTTAAACTACAGCTATTTGAGAAAAAGAGAATTAATCAAGTTGTAACAACAGAGAAAGAGAAACAAAATTTACAGCTATCTGCACTTTTCATAGACAGAACAGTATATTATACAATGGCCATTGATGTACCAGTTATAAGACATTGGTTAATACAGGGAAAAAATCAACCTCAGTCCAGTTAAAATGTTCGATCCCGCAACCACTAGCATCTTAATTACAGAAATTTACCTGTTTTGCTTCATCGAACTTCAGCTTGAGTTTTTTCACCTCACCCTCTAACTGAGTGACCTGCTGTCGGTATTTGTCAACCTCCTGATTCAGTCGGTTTTCAACCTCCTTCGCTTTATTGTTATCCTAATTGAAAGTTAATAACACAATACAATTATTATAATTTTTCCACACTACAGTTGTGTTAGTAAGTTTACAAACCAGAATAATCTGTGACTAAACAATTGTAAAAAAAAAAGAATTAGATTCTAAAACAATTTTTTAGTCTGAATTCATATAATTTGAACTTGTATTAAACTATATCATTAAGTTTATGCTTACAGTTTATCCCCATTCAAATTGAATAAAATCAGTGAAGATACGTATTAAACATTTCACATCTATTACTTTTTAACATTAATTTTTCAATGTTATTTAAAATGTGTAACACTTAAACACAAATATATCAGTGGCAAAAAACATATGGCATGTAAAAGAGCAATAAAAATTATACCATTGGTCTGTGTGAGTAGTGTTGTGTTTTATTTGCAATTTTCATAATTTAAATTTAACAAATGAAAATAGTTAGGAATCCAAGAAAAATAAGTATACACTTGTATATTTAGATTCACGAAGACAGGAAATTTCCAGCCTTTGAGATATAAGTTTGTCAGACTCTAGCCAAAGCTCATCTCAAGACACAATTATTTTATTCATGTTTCTTTAAATATTACTTATTAAGGATAAAAGAATGAAGTTAGAGTTGTAGTGTTTTTCCAATGAGTGATTATAATCAAACATTATTAGCTGACCATAATGAAGAGTGATACAAATCTGTAATCAACTATCGCAGGAAATGTTAATTAATTCTTCCTACATTTTAGTTGATGGAATTGCTAGAAATATTCTTACATTTGTTTGTTTTCATACATAAAGAAAACAGATAGTGAACAAGTATTAAAGATAAAATGACACAATAATAGGTGCATGATTGTAATAAATAAACGTTTTTCTTGAGATTGTATACCTCTAACTGATTGTATAACCTGAAATTGTTCAGTTGATCAAAAATTATTATAACTGATGACTGATGATGAAATTTCAATCAATCTCCAATACTAGAAAGCACAAATTTTCTCTTTGAATCCTAACATACAATAACAGTAAATTTGCATGGACCGTGGAACAGGTGGGGACACTGTGGCCATGGCCTCCTGCACTTCTCCTTGTTACTGTGCACTGTATTTTAAAAACCTTGGTTCTTCAAAAGTTTGTTTGGTTTAGCAACACCACTAGAGTACATTGATATATATATATTAATTATCGACTATTGGATGTAATTGATGGTAATTTTGATATATAGTCAGGGAGGAAATATGCTAAGTTTGTTTCATTAGTAGCATGGGATCTTTTATATGCACCATCCCACAGACAGAATAGCATATACCACTGCATTTGATATACCAGTCGTGGTGCATTGGCTAGATTGAAAAATAGCTCACTGGACCCACCAACAGAGATCGATCCTAGACCGACTGTGCATCAAGCGAGTGTTTTACCACTGGGCTACGTCCCGCCCTGATTCTTTAAATACATGTATTTTTATCCCCTAGACCATTGAAGTGTTAGTGCCTCCACCCCCACCCCTACCCCTTTCAAATACATGTATTTTTATCCCCCACACCATTGAAGTATTAGTGCCTCCACCCCCACCCCTTTCAAATACATGTATTTTTATCCCCCAGACCATTGAAGTGGTAGTGCCTCCACCCCCACCCCTACCCCTTTCAAATACATGTCACAGGCCCTAAAATATACCTCTTGTCTCTCTTTGATGAGTTCGTCAAGCTGGATCCTCAGAGCGACCAGCTCGGTCTGTGTGACCTTCGTCTTGGCCTTGTGTTCATCAGCGCCACTCTCCTGGCTCTGAATGCAAAGGAAAGGAATGTTTGTTTAACAACTGAGCAACTTTTAAACTTCAGGTTGTATACCACCATTAATTACTCCATGCATTTTAATACAATTTCGATGTCAGAATATATTCTGTGAAAAATAGGGCAATGTTGATAGTAGGCCTCTGAAAATTGTGACAAAGATCAGTTGTCCACATTGGAAGGAAAGAAGAAAATGGTTTATTTAACGACACACTCAACACATTTTATTTACGGTTATATGGCGTCGGACATATCGTTAAGGACCACACAGATATTGAGCGAGGAAACACGCTGTTGCCACTTCATGAGATACTCTTTTCGATTAGTAGCAAGGGATCTTTTATATGCACCATCCCATAGACAGGACAGCACATACCACTTCGATGTACCAGTTGTGGTGCACTGGCTGGAGCGAGAAATAGCCCAATGGGCCCACTGACAGGGATTCAGCTCAAACCGACTGCACATCAAGAAAGCACTTTACCACTGGGCTACATCCCACCCCTTGTTCACATTTCTCACACAAATCTAATTTTACATAAAGGGATTTTCTCATTATGCGATTAGTCTCAGCAACTTTTAAATTAAATTAGAATTAAACTAGATTAAATTCCATTTTAAATCTAATTTAAATTTATTTAATTCTAATATAAATATATTTAATTCTAATATAAATATATTTAATTCTAATTTAAATTTATTTATTTCTAATTTAATTTTATTTAAATCTAATTTAATTCTAATTTAATTTTATATAATTTTTTTTTTTTACATTCATTACAATATAACGTCATTCCATTGGTTCAGATGTAGCAACTAGCAACAGCAGCTATCTGGGCTCTGTCCAGGACAGTGGGTTAGTTGTTAGTGGGTTAGTTGTTAGTGGGTTAGTTGTTAGTGAGAGAGAAGAGGGTGTAGTGGTCTTACACCTACCCATCGAGTCGTTAAAACTCGTTCTGGGTGGGAGCCGGTACTGGGCTGCGAACCCGGTACCTACCAGCCTTATGTCCAATGGCTTAACCACGACACCACCAAAGCTGGTTGGGTTCTGGTCAAAAAAACGTTTGTTTAGTTTTAACGACACCACTAGAGCACACAGATTTACTAATCATCATCTACTGGATGTCAAACATTTGGTTATTCTGACATATAATCTTAGAGAGGAAACCTGCTACATTTTTCCATTAACTGAATAAGTGAATCTGTCTGGTGATCCTGATAATCTGTATTACCTTAATTTGAGCAGTTAGCTGTTCTGTCTGCTGTGACAATAATCTGTCTTGTGATCCGGATATTAATGAATGAATGAATGTTTAACGACACCACAGCATAATCTGTACTACCTTAATTTGAGCAGTTAGCTGTTCTGTCTGCTGTGACAATAATCTGTCTTGTGATCCAGATATGAATGAATGAATGAATGAATGAATGAATGTTTAACGACACCCCAGCATAATCTGTATTACCTTAATTTAAGCAGTTAGCTGTTCTGTCTGCTGTGACAATAATCTGTCTTGTGATCCGGATATTAATGAATGAATGAATGTTTAACGACACCACAGCATAATCTGTACTACCTTAATTTGAGCAGTTAGCTGTTGTCTGCTGTGACAATAATCTGTCTTGTGATCCAGATATGAATGAATGAATGAATGAATGAATGTTTAACGACACCCCAGCATAATCTGTATTACCTTAATTTAAGCAGTTAGCTGTTCTGTCTGCTGTGACAATAATCTGTCTGGTGATCCGGATATTAATGAATGAATGAATGAATGTTTAATGAATGAATGTTTAACGACACCCCAACATAATCTGTATTACCTCAATTTGAGCAGTCAGCTGTTCTGTCTGCTGTGACAATAATCTGTCTGGTGATCCGGATATTAATGAATGAATGAATGTATGAATGAATGAATGTTTAATGAATGAATGTTTAACGACACCCCAGCATAATCTGTATTACTTAATTTGAGCAGTCAGCTGTTCTTGTGATTCGGATATTAATGAATGAATAAATGAATGAATGAATGAATGAATGAATGAATGAATGAATGAATGAATGAATGAATGAATGAATGAATGAATGAATGAATGAATGTTTAATGAAACCCCAGCATAATCTGTATTACCGTAATTTGAGCAGTCAGCTGTTCTTGTGATCCGATATATGAATGAATGAATGAATGAATGTATCTATGAATGAATGAATGAATGTTTAACGAAACCCCAGCATAATCTGTATTACCTTAATTTGAGCAGTCAGCTGTTCTATCTGCTGTGACAAGATTTCCTTCTGATCTTTCTCAGCTGCCAGCTCTTCCTGAACTTTGACCAGTTGCTGGGCAACCTGTTTGAAATCTCTCTCTGTCTGGACGCACTTCTGTTTCTGCTGGTCAAGGTCATCATGCAGATGGTCATAATCAGCTTGCAAGTTCTAAAACAATTTTTTTAAATTTTATTATGGTGGGTTTTTTTACATTTTAATACAAGAATTTTGTGGAATTAAAGGTCTCGTCTACCATAAACGTTTTCATTGCATGGTGATGAACATTTATAGGTGCAACTATAAACCAAGTTTTATTGATCTAGGACTTAACCTTCTGCCTACATATCTCGCCGACATCACGCCGTCAACATATTGCAGTGCATTCCCCAATTCATATTTCCTGCCGTTTTGCACACGTCATTCACCGGAAAGACTTGTATAACAGGAGCCATAAGACAACTCAGCTTCCTGTATGTTTAGGTTTTTGTTTTTCAAATGAAAACAGCTTGTAATTTTTAGTTTTTGGTTTTCGGCAAGTATTCGCTTGACAACAATGGTGGCAGGTCACGGTCATTTTCAGAGATCGATAGCTGACTGTGACAGCTAATTTGATAATTAATTTTATCATTTTACCAACAACGAAAATCACCAAATACTGGGATATGTATTTATAAATTAGTTAAGTGAGTATATGTGAGTAAAAGTTATAAACTTGTACCCACTCAACGTGGTTTTTGTCAAAAATTAATCCAGTAGTCCTAAAGGTTATTAGTTTGTGTATAACTGATCTAAACGTGAAACTTCAACGTCAAACTTTAATACAAAAAAAGGTGATGCTATTGCCGCTGCCATGGACTCAAGCTATTGGCTGATTTAACTAAGCCAATCACATGAGTCCTGGTCAGTGTCAAAGGTCAGTAATATCAGCAGGTAGCAAGTTACAATTACTGCCCAAAAGTACTGACTGGTAAAACCGACAGTGTATGCTTTGTTCAGTACAGTCTAAAAACCCACTAGAATACACTTGGTTACATTGTACTAACAACTTGTCTTTTTACTTTGTAAAGGTTAAAATTATCATAGCAATGACAAAACATTTACTGACCATTCACAAGTTTATCAAGGAAGACTAATCCTGTAACCCATCCCACCTCAGGAGAACGATCTACTAGAGTTATCTCCCCTCCTATGATTAAACCGTCTGAAATGGTTACGACAACTGATTAAATGTATCTACATAAAATAAACTTCGACACCATATAACCATAAATAAAATGTGTTGAGTGTGTCGTTAAATAAAAACATTTCCTTCCTTCCTACATAAATTTTCATATACTTACCATTTGTAACACCCAAAAGCCGATGTGTATTTTTGTGCTGGGGTGTCGTTAAACAATCATCATTCATTCATTCATTCATTCATTCATTCCTAAATAAAATAAATACATTTTGTACCTGGTAGTTCTCCTGCCATTTTTTCAGTTCCACAAGCATCTGCTCTGAATGGTTTGCATTCTTATGGAATGATTCCAACTGTTCTTCCACTTCTTTCTTCACCTGGCGAGTCCTGTCAAGTTCCTGGCTTAAAGCGTTCAACTGTGTAAAACCAAACATACAAGATATCAGACACCAGAATATCACGGACTTTGGCTACCCTGACTATTAATGACATACCAGATAAATATCACATGTTGACTTAAGTAAGCTACATTTAATATGAATACAGATTATAAAGTTATCAGAATATTACGCACATTAGATATCAGAATACTAGGAAGGAAGGAAGGAAGGAAGGAAGGAAATGTTTTATTTAACGACGCACTCAACAAATTTTATTTACGGTTATATGGCGTCGAACATATGATTAAGGACCATACAGATGTTGAGGAAGGAAACCCGTTGTCGCCACTTCATGGGCTACTCTTTTCGATTGGCAGCAAGGGATCTTTTATATGCACCATCTCACAGACAAGATAGCACATACCACAGCCTTTGATGTACCAGTTGTGGTGCACTGGCTGGAACGAGAAATAGCCCAATGGCCCCACCGATGGGGATCGATCCCAGATCGACTGCTCATCAAACGAACACTTTGCCACTGGGCTACGTCTGACCCTTGTTTTGTTTAACGAAACCACTACAGACTGTTTAATCATTGCCAATTGGATGTCAAATATTTGATAATTATGATAGTAGAGTCAGAGGGAAAATGTTTTTCCATTAGCAGCATGGGATTAAGGACATTAGATATCCTAAGTATTAAAGACATTAGGCAGACTTAATATTAACATTAGACACCCTGAATATTAACATTAACACCCTGAATATTAATGAGACACCCTGAATATGAAGATATTAAGCACACTGAAAATTAAGAACATTAACACACTCGGACACTAAAAGCATTAAATACTGTGACTATTAAGGACAAAGCACACACTAAGAACACTAAACAGACAGTACATACATGTAATATGTGATATAAAAAATATCAACACACCTTTGTTTTGACATCACCGGTTTCCTTCTTGGACTTGATTGCTACCTGTTTCAATTTTCCAATCATTTCTTCTTTTTGTTTTAAAGTCTTCTGCAGTTGTAATAATGTTTCATCTGAACTCTAAATCAATTATATAAAATTAATAAAAATGTAAAATAATGTAAAAATGTAGATGTTGTATTAAGAAATAAAAACACCAATAAACAAGCTTTCTGTTAATAAGATATTTACTATTCACCATGCCAAATTACCACTGAAGGTGTTAGACAATAATACCGACAAATGTAAAAAAATCCATATGGTTAGACCCATTGTAAAGTGAAATGTGTTTCCATGGAATCAACTTAATGTCACTTGCTTGTTTCAAGAAATACTTGGCTACACAGCTAACCATAGACGCTTTTAACAGTTAACCTGTTATGTCCAAATTTCTAATGATGTCCCTTTCTAATGACGTCATTAGCTTTGCAAATGTTATGGTCTATTTGATGCAAAGTAAAAAGGTAATTAACCAATCAGATCATGGAACAGACTTATTTACTGAACCATGAACCGGCCTCAGTGGTGTCGTGGTTAGACCACCAGACTACAGGCTGGTAGGTACAGGGTTTGCAGCCCGGTACCGGCTCCAACCCAGAGCGAGTTCTTAAGAGCTCAGTGAGTAGGTGTAAGGCCACTACACCCTCTTCTCTCTCATTACCCACTAACCAACTAACCCACTATCCTGGAGAGACCGTCCAGATAGCTGGGGTATGTACCCAGGACAGCGTGCTTGAACCTTAATTGGATATAAGCACGGAAATAAATTGAAATGAAATGAGCTATGACGTGCTGAAATGATACTACAAAGGTATTAGCTACTTGGTTACCAACAGCATGACACTTTCTAAGGTAAGGTTTCTGCCAGAGGGTACGGAGGGTAAAATTTTATGTGCTCAAATCTTGAAAATTAATGGATATATTTTTATAGATGATAATTGCTATTTAACATTTGTCAAAGTGCATGAAATGCAGTGTCCAATTTCAAATAATTTCAAATGCTTATGGTCTGTTTTCTTTTCATTATGTACCTTCAACTTATTTTCTGGCAGAAATCCTGTAGGGTAATGCTAACAACTAACCGTGGATTTCTGCAGCTCTTCAGACTGTTTCTCCTGTGACTGAGACATCTCACTGAGCAGGCTACAATTCTTTTCCTTCACTTCTGCCACTGTAGCTTCCAACTCTGAGACCTTGGTGTTTAAATCATCAATTACCTTCTCGTGTTCTGTTTTAGCTGACTCCAACCTTTCTGTCAAGTCTTTGGAAGCCATCTTGGCTTCCTCAAGTTCTGTCTTCAAAGATGAAATCATTTCTTCTTTTTCTTCAATGTTTTTGTTAACATCAGAGATTCTTGTGTTGACCGCATCAAAAGACGTCTTCAATTTTTCATTCTCCTGATGCAACATTTGAACGTCTTCAGAAGCAGATTTGTGAGACTCTGAAAGTAAGACATCCATGTTTTGTTTCTGAGCATCAACAAGGTTCTGTAACTCCTCACATCTTTGTCTCAACAATGTCCTTTCATTTTCAATTTCCTCCATTTGTGACTTCAACCTTTCTCGTTCCTGTACCACATCATCCACCTCCATCTTCAGTTTCACTTTCTCCTCCTCCATAGTCTTACCCTGTTCCTCCATTGTCTGATAACCGTTAGTCAAACTTTCACACTTCTTCATCAACTTCTCCATCTCTTCATCCTTTGATGTTATATCTGTTAACCAGTCTTCCTTCTCCATTTTCATCTTTTCAAAATCATTTTTAACCATCTCCATTTGATCAGTAAGAGATTGCCTTTCTCCTCTGAAGAGTTCTTGCTGCTGAACCAATTCCTGTTTAATGACTTCCACTTCATTGTTGGCAGCAGACAGCTGCCCCTGCATAGCATCGACCCTGGACTGGAGCTCCCTGGTCAAACTCTGGTCATCGGCAGCAGATTGCTGGACGTCCGATACAATGCTAGACGTCTCGGCCAACTGTATCTCTAAACTAGCACACAGCATTTTAGTTTCCTCAAGTTGCACCATCAGAGTATTCCTCCCTTCTAACAGACCGTCTCTCTCACCTATCAGGTTATTTCTCTCTCTAATTATGCTATCTCTCTCTGCAATCAAACGATTATTGTCCTCCGACATCTTGCTTAATTTTTGGTTCTGTATTTCCAATTCACTTGTCGCTTTGTCCACGATTTCTTCTTTCTTCACCAACTCTTCCTTTAGCTGTTTATTCTGTTCTTTGGTTTCTTCTTGTAAACTCTGTAATTGCTGAATGTCTTCTGTAAGACTTTCTTGTTTGCTTCCACCCTCATCTTGTAAATGTTTGGCCTCAGTTTCACGTTCTTTTATTTGCTCATTCAGCTGTTCAGCTTCTTTGCTTTTCACCTCTAAAAAGTTTTCAAGTTCTTTTTTTTCTGTTTCCAATGTTTTAACCCATTCCTCAAATTCTTCACATTTCTCATCATATTGTTTTCTTGAAGTGTCCAACTGTTCAGAAAGTTCTACAATTTTGTTATTCTTTTCGTCCAATAACGTCTTCTGCTGTAGTTCTGCTTCTTCAAGTTTCTGACTTTCTTCAGAAATATTTCTTAACTCTGTATTTAACCTTTCAATAATTTCATCTTTTTCATTTGTGATATTCTTCAAATCAGCCATAAGAGATTCATTTTGGTTGGTTAACTCTTGAACATTTTGTAAACAAGATTCAGACTGATTGGTTAAATCTCTTATTTGAATGGAATAAGATTCTTCCTGATCGGTCAATTCCTTTAGTTTGGTTTCTGCTTCAGCTAGCTTCCTTTCTCTTTCAGCTGAAGTCACAGTCAGTGCCTCATTCTGAGACACCAGTGTCTCTTTCTCAGTGTGCATGGTTTCAATCTGTCTGGTTAGAGTTATCTTCTCCGACTGCAGCTCTTCAATCTGTGAGCAGTAGGACTGGACATCGGAGTTGTCTTGCACCAAGCTCTCCAGCTGATCCTTCAGACTTTCATACTGTTTCTTGGCATCCGTTAAACTATTGGACAACTCTAACATTTTGTTTTCCAACTCCACAACATACTTGCGTCTCTCTTCAAATTTCTCTTCAGCTTCCTCCGCAGCCTTTTCCATCGATTCCACTTTTGACTTAAACTTTCCACTTTCACTTTGAACAGTTGAACAAGTCTCCATTACCGCCTCGATCCTCTTGGAAAGTTCTACATTCTCACTCTTCACCGCTGACAACTCCTCGCTCAACAGTCCTTCCCTGACCTGCGACATCTGATGGACGACCTCGGACGATTCTTTCTCCCGTTCGATGTTCTCCTTCTCCACCTTTGTTTCTGCGATCTGTCGTCTGAGACCTTCGATCTTCACTGAGTCCTCTCCCATGGAAACGAGCGCGGTGTCCAGCTCCGTCTGCAGGCGATTGCGATCGCTGATCAGCTCCTCGATCATCGACTTCATGCTGGTGAGCTCGTCCAGCATGGGGTTGTTCTCGGCCAGTTTGAAGACCTCGTCCTGGAGGGTGTCTCGCTCGGTGAGGGCGTCGTGGAGGGAGGCCATGAGGAACTCGAGCTCCTTGCGGCACTGGACCTCGCGGGCCTCTGACTCATCCAGCTCCCCGACCATCTGCTCCTTATCAGCCCGCATCATGGTCATCATGTCCTCCCACTCCTGCAGCTGAACCTTCTGTGTGTCGGACTCGGTCCGCAGCAGCTCTGTCTCCTCTCGCAGCTCGTTCACCTCGAACGTCAGCGTGTCCCGGGCTTCGTTCACCTTCAGCATCTCCTCGTGTAGCTGCTTCTTCTCCTGCAGACACGCGCCAAGCTTCTGTTCGGTCACAGAAATGCTCTCGGCTCCTTCCTTCACATTGGTCTCCCTCTGTTCCAGCTCCCTGCAGTGCGCCTTCAGTCTTTCTATCAACAGTTCCAGTTCTTTTCCTTTGTCTCCCAGCTCTAAGATGGTTACCTTCAGTTCATCGTTTTCGTAAACGAGTTCTTCGTTCTTTTTCTGCAAGTCTGAAAGCTGATGTCTTATTTGGTGCAAGCCATCTTCCCTACGACCTGTATCTCCTTTCATGGTTTCAGCTTCATTCTTCCAGCGATCGCAATCAGAGGTTAACGTTTCCAGTTTATTTTCCAGTTCAGAATGTTTACTTTGATGTTGTTCACAAACGTTTTTCAATTGTTCCAGTTCATTTTCAAGTTCAGAATTTCTATTCTGATATTGTTCACAAACTGTTTTTAACTGTAACAATTCACTTTCAAGTTCAGAATTTCTACTCTGATGTTGCTCACAAACTGTTTTTAATTGTTCCAGTTCACTTTCAAGTTCAGAATTTTTCTTCTGATGTTGTTCACAAACTGTTTTTAATTGTTCCAGTTCACTTTCAAGTTCAGAATTTCTACTCTGATGTTGTTCACAGACTGTGTTCAATGTTTCCACTTCGTGTTGTAATGTTTTAAACTTGTCCTCAGCATCTGTCTGTTCTCCTTCCACATTGGTCTGCTGTGATGTGATGGTTTCATCTTTTTCTGCGATCACAATCTTAAAGTGTTTGATTTCTTTTTCAGCTTCAGCAACTTTCTCCTTTAATATTTCATGTGCTTCCTCCATTTTACTTTTCTCATTCAGCCACTCATCTTTCATAAGTTGGTAATGTTCTTCCATATTGACTTTGTCCGTCTGCCATTGGTTACATTCTGATTTAGATGACTCCACTTCCTTTTGAAGAATCTCATTTTGCTGTTGAAGGTTGGACAGTTCTTTCTCAAGGTCACATATCCTCTGAAATAACCAATGGTAATAGAAACATTATGAAGACATTCACTGCCAGACAATATAAGTAATTATTCAGCTGCCATTAATCTTCAATAAAACTAGGTCATCGAGTTTATAAACTAACTCTTTTTTATTACAAACCATAAAGCAGGGCTTCTAGAATTTTATAAAAATCCACTAGGCATGGGATGAGTGATTTTAAAAATGTACTAGCCATGATTAAAAATTTACTAGCCCTACTTTAAATAAATACAATTTTACTAATAGTAATAATCAGATATGTCACCTAAAGAGGGATATAGAACTTAAAAACATTAAGATTAGGGGGTGGGGTTTGGGGGCAGGAAATAGACTGAAATGCAGCATTTGACAACTTTTTTTTCAGTAGCTGTCAGGCATGGCAATAGTAGTTATTTACTAGCCCAATATTGATTATCACTAGCCATGGGAGTGGGGCTACCATAATATAGAAGCCCTGCATGTACACATACATCTTTTTATGCTAGTATTAATATTTTCGTATTGCACCAAGCCATTTTCTTGTTTTTAATTCAGACTTGGTTTGTACCAGAATTAACAAAATTCCACATGTGGTTTGTTATAATTGTACCTTGAAAATCCTAGGATTGGGGTGGAAAGAGGGGGCAGGATATTCATATATACAAAATATGTAAATGCAGCATTTGACAAGGGTTTTTTTCCACTAGCCGTTGAGCTAGTTATAGTAGTTATTTACTAGCCCAACACTGAATATCACTAGCCATGGGAGTGGGGCTACCATAATCTAGAAGCCCTGTCAGGCATGGCAATAGTAGTTATTTACTAGCCCAACACTGAATATCACTAGCCATGGGAGTGGGGCTACCATAATCTAGAAGCCCTGTCAGGCATGGCAATAGTAGTTATTTACTAGCCCAACACTGAATATCACTAGCCATGGGAGTGGGGCTACCATAATCTAGAAGCCCTGTCAGGCATGGCAATAGTAGTTATTTACTAGCCCAACACTGAATATCACTAGCCATGGGAGTGGGGCTGCCATAATCTAGAAGCCCTGTCAGGCATGGCAATAGTAGTTATTTACTAGCCCAACACTGAATATCACTAGCCATGGGAGTGGGGCTGCCATAATCTAGAAGCCCTGTCAGGCATGGCAATAGTAGTTATTTACTAGCCCAACACTGAATATCACTAGCCATGGGAGTGGGGCTACCATAATCTAGAAGCCCTGTCAGGCATGGCAATAGTAGTTATTTACTAGCCCAACACTGAATATCACTAGCCATGGGAGTGGGGCTACCATAATCTAGAAGCCCTGTCAGGCATGGCAATAGTAGTTATTTACTAGCCCAACACTGAATATCACTAGCCATGGGAGTGGGGCTACCATAATCTAGAAGCCCTGTCAGGCATGGCAATAGTAGTTATTTACTAGCCCAACACTGAATATCACTAGCCATGGGAGTGGGGCTACCATAATCTAGAAGCCCTGTCAGGCATGGCAATAGTAGTTATTTACTAGCCCAACACTGAATATCACTAGCCATGGGAGTGGGGCTGCCATAATCTAGAAGCCCTGTCTGGCATGGCAATAGTAGTTATTTACTAGCCCAACACTGAATATCACTAGCCATGGGAGTGGGGCTGCCATAATCTAGAAGCCCTGTCAGGCATGGCAATAGTAGTTATTTACTAGCCCAACACTGAATATCACTAGCCATGGGAGTGGGGCTGCCATAATCTAGAAGCCCTGTCAGGCATGGCAATAGTAGTTATTTACTAGCCCAACACTGAATATCACTAGCCATGGGAGTGGGGCTACCATAATCTAGAAGCCCTGTCAGGCATGGCAATAGTAGTTATTTACTAGCCCAACACTGAATATCACTAGCCATGGGAGTGGGGCTACCATAATCTAGAAGCCCTGTCTGGCATGGCAATAGTAGTTATTTACTAGCCCAACACTGAATATCACTAGCCATGGGAGTGGGGCTACCATAATCTAGAAGCCCTGTCTGGCATGGCGACAGTAGTTATTTACTAGCCCAACACTGAACATCACTAGCCATGGGAGTGGGGCTACCATAATCTAGAAGCCCTGTCTGGCATGGCGACAGTAGTTATTTACTAGCCCAACACTGAATATCACTAGCCATGGGAGTGGGGCTACCATAATCTAGAAGCCCTGTCTGGCATGGCGATAGTAGTTATTTACTAGCCCAACACTGAATATCACTAGCCATGGGAGTGGGGCTGCCATAATCTAGAAGCCCTGTCTGGCATGGCGACAGTAGTTATTTACTAGCCCAACACTGAATATCACTAGCCATGGGAGTGGGGCTGCCATAATCTAGAAGCCCTGTCTGGCATGGCGATAGTAGTTATTTACTAGCCCAACACTGAATATCACTAGCCATGGGAGTGGGGCTGCCATAATCTAGAAGCCCTGTCAGGCATGGCAATAGTAGTTATTTACTAGCCCAACATTGAATATCACTAGCCATGGGAGTGGGGCTACCATAATCTAGAAGCCCTGTCTGGCATGGCAATAGTAGTTATTTACTAGCCCAACACTGAATATCACTAGCCATGGGAGTGGGGCTACCATAATCTAGAAGCCCTGTCAGGCATGGCAATAGTAGTTATTTACTAGCCCAACACTGAATATCACTAGCCATGGGAGTGGGGCTACCATAATCTAGAAGCCCTGTCAGGCATGGCAATAGTAGTTATTTACTAGCCCAACACTGAATATCACTAGCCATGGGAGTGGGGCTGCCATAATCTAGAAGCCCTGTCAGGCATGGCAATAGTAGTTATTTACTAGCCCAACACTGAATATCACTAGCCATGGGAGTGGGGCTACCATAATCTAGAAGCCCTGTCTGGCATGGCAATAGTAGTTATTTACTAGCCCAACACTGAATATCACTAGCCATGGGAGTGGGGCTGCCATAATCTAGAAGCCCTGTCTGGCATGGCAATAGTAGTTATTTACTAGCCCAACACTGAATATCACTAGCCATGGGAGTGGGGCTACCATAATCTAGAAGCCCTGTCAGGCATGGCAATAGTAGTTATTTACTAGCCCAACACTGAATATCACTAGCCATGGGAGTGGGGCTACCATAATCTAGAAGCCCTGTCTGGCATGGCAATAGTAGTTATTTACTAGCCCAACATTGAATATCACTAGCCATGGGAGTGGGGCTACCATAATCTAGAAGCCCTGTCAGGCATGGCAATAGTAGTTATTTACTAGCCCAACATTGAATATCACTAGCCATGGGAGTGGGGCTACCATAATCTAGAAGCCCTGTCTGGCATGGCAATAGTAGTTATTTACTAGCCCAACACTGAATATCACTAGCCATGGGAGTGGGGCTACCATAATCTAGAAGCCCTGTCTGGCATGGCAATAGTAGTTATTTACTAGCCCAACACTGAATATCACTAGCCATGGGAGTGGGGCTACCATAATCTAGAAGCCCTGTCTGGCATGGCAATAGTAGTTATTTACTAGCCCAACACTGAATATCACTAGCCATGGGAGTGGGGCTACCATAATCTAGAAGCCCTGTCAGGCATGGCAATAGTAGTTATTTACTAGCCCAACACTGAATATCACTAGCCATGGGAGTGGGGCTACCATAATCTAGAAGCCCTGTCAGGCATGGCAATAGTAGTTATTTACTAGCCCAACACTGAATATCACTAGCCATGGGAGTGGGGCTACCATAATCTAGAAGCCCTGTCAGGCATGGCAATAGTATTTATTTACTAGCCCAACACTGAATATCACTAGCCATGGGAGTGGGGCTACCGTAATCTAGAAGCCTCATCAGGCATGGCAATAGTAGTTATTTACTAGCCCAACACTGAATATCACTAGCCATGGGAGTGGGGCTACCATAATCTAGAAGTCCTGCATAAAGGCACCACACCATTACATTGTGTTAACGTTTGTTTTGTTTAACAACACCACTAGAGAACACTGATTTATTAATCATCAGCTATTAGATGTCAAACATTTAGTAATTTTGACATATAGTCTTAGAGAGAAAACCTGATACATTTTTCCATTAGTAGCAAGGGATCTTTTATATGCACCACCCCAGACTGGATAGCACATACCACTGCCGTGGTGCACTGGCTGGAATGAGAAATAGCCCAATGAGCCCACCGACGGGGATCGTGCAGCAGGTTAATAGTCCAATTTAGGAAATCAGTCTGCATTAAAACAAAATAAAGTAAACTCCTGATATGGAACATATCAACTGAGTCTGTATTAACTAGATGAGGTGGATATTTTATATATTAAAAAACACGAGTAGCGAATTCTATTTATCCAATAACACTTTTACAATAACATTTTCATTCAATATTTAGTAAATTACAGTACTAAAGTTGCCTCCATCGGTAATATGGCGTTATCATGACTAGCACAAATTACTTTGACATCACGCATTTCAACTAGATCTTATGAAAACATTACATTCAGGTATACAGTTCTTGATGGCTTTTAAACAAACCACTCATTCACCGCAACACATTATTACATAGAGACCTTAAAAATTTGCATATACCTTGAAATTTGCATACCATTATTAACCGGGTTAATACACTAAATTATCACATGGGTTTATGACATGGATATCATTGGTAAGTTTTAGGATAAATTGGACTTTTATGTACTTGTCATGGGGTATTACTTAAGATAATACACCACTCCATGGGCTACTCCTGTTAATTAGCAGCATGAGATGAAGGATATTTCACATTTTTTGTCAAATATGATGTATATCTCATCGAGTGAAGTTTGCAATCATATCTCACAAGTCACGCTTGCGCAACAAGTGTAATGTGATTGCAAACTTCACGAGATGAGATATAAATCATCTTTGACCCAAAAAAATTAAATTTTCTATTTATTATATAACTTTTGCCAATTTATCGTTATTTTTAAAATGACAACAGCAAAATAATTCTGGCTTTCTTACAGTGAAGATAACACTTTCTACAGTGACGATAACAGTTTTATTGCACTGATATTTAAAGATATTTCACTAAATCTTATATAATAAAAAAAATTAATACACAACCCCACAGACAGAATAAGACACACACTAGCTGTGGAGCACTGGCTGGAATGGGAAAATAGCCCAACTGGCCCATCATTGGGGATAGAACCTAGATCCACTGCACTCCAAGCGAGGAATACATGTCAATGTCTTAAAGGGTAGACGACTCACTACTTTCAAGGTACCTGTTTGTCTGTGTCGTCTTCAAGTCCACCATTTTGGCTTTCTTCCACCTGACTAACTAACTCGTCTCTCTGTTTGGTCAGCATCGACACTTGAGCTTCCAGATCCTGTAGAACATATTGACAATATAAAACATTACTGAACATACAAAACAAACACTGGTGGATGAGGGTGAGGGGGATTTTAGAATCAACAAAACATGTACTATGTTTTTATGAGTTGGAGAGGGTGTGGGTGAGGCTGTATTTAAAAACAATTGTTTATAGGTTTGTGAAAATGTTAATTGTGAAGGACCCTTGAAAAAGATAGATGTATACAGCAGGTGAACAAGCAATAAAAAGGCAGATACAGATGTCAAGACTACAGGCTGGTAGGTACAGGGTTCGCAGCCCAGTACCAGCTCCCACCCAGAGCGAGTCCTTAAGGGCTCAATGGGTAGGTATAATACCCCTATACCCTCTTCTCTCTCACTAACCAACTAACCCACTGTCCTGGACAGACAGCCCAGATAGCTGAGGTGTGTGCCTAGGACAGCATGCATGAACCTTAATTGGATATAAGCACAAAAATAAGTTGAAATGAAATGAAGTATGCATTTGCCTACAGATACAACAGCACATACCACAGCCTTTGATATATGCACACCAGGGGTGGGGGTGTATCTTGTGGGTACAATACTAATGTACACCGTTGTTCTGTTTGCATGTTAGTTATGCACATTTAAATTTGATACAAACATGCTCCGAAGGTTATTTTATCGAGTTAACATGACGGTAACTCTAGTATACCTCTTCTTGTTTGAAGATTAACATTTCTTTCTACATAAATGTTATTTTAACATGATAATGTAGAGTTCACAATTGAAAAATGTTTAATTTAGCCAATTTTCAGATATATAGAATATTACTTTGAAAATTATTGAAAAGTGGCTAATTTTAAGAAATGTTATCAGCTAAATACTAAATGTTGAAGCAGTTTTGTATAACAATTAGCAACTGGCTAATTTGGTAATGGGCAGGGTGAGCCTGGTAATGCTCTAGTAGACTTGTGTTTGTTTGGAAACAATAACTTGTTCTTCCTACACAAAAATCAACAACATTAATATGCTATAAATTTTAGTCTAAAATATTCAAGTTAAACTCTGCATATGTTATTTTAACATGGTAATGCTCTAGTAGACCTGTTTTGGGGGGTTTCTGGAGAATGTAGCTTGCTTCTCTTGTATCGTGGGTTTAATGTGATATAATATTACTCTAAAATATCAAAGCTAAACTAGAATAACTAAGCTAAAATATCAAAGCTAATTTAACAACAACATAGAAGTACTCTTAGCTAGTGGACCTGTTTTTGTTTGGAGACTGCAGCCTGTTCCTCCTGCATATAGGTCAATGTCGCTGTGAGAGTTTCGTCTTTCATTTTCATACATTCCAACTCTTCCAGTAATTCCTGAAAAATAAATCGGCAAAACAATCCTTTAACCCTTTTACTCATTTTCTCTCCCCATTTCTCTATGCATTCTACTGATGTTGTTTAGTCCAACGTGGTAAAAAAAAAGAGAGTAAAATCTATATTTTACCTTTTTAATTCAAAAAGACAAGACAAAACAAAAAGAAAAAATGGAAAAGAGTAG
Source organism: Gigantopelta aegis (assembly GCF_016097555.1). Classification (NCBI taxonomy): domain Eukaryota; kingdom Metazoa; phylum Mollusca; class Gastropoda; order Neomphalida; family Peltospiridae; genus Gigantopelta; species Gigantopelta aegis. The sequence continues at coordinate 9,050,442 of NC_054699.1, forward strand.
ACTAACAATTTCGTAAAGAGTGGATATAACAAGTCCTAGTTTACAGCCATCAATATTTTCAAACAAAACATTACAGATACCATATGTTTTATAATGAATGTACCATTTCATGTGTCATGAAGTACAAGATGAAAGTTTGATTTGTTTAATGACACAACTAGAGCACATTGATTTATTAATTATCAGCTATTGGATGTCAAACATTTGGTAATTCTGACATATAGTCTTAGAAAGGAAAACCGCTACATTTTTCAATTGATCTTTTTATATGCACCATCCCAGACATACCACAGCCTTTGGTATACCAGTTGTGGTGTACTGGCTGGAACGAGAAATAGCCCAATGGGCCCACCGACAGGCATCGATCCTAGACCGACAGTGCAACAAGTGAGCGCTTTGCCACTGGGCTACGTCGCGCTCTGTACCATTTGATGTTTTATGTAGTATAAGATGAAAGAATTACCTTGTTTTTCTTCTCGAAGGTGACGTATTTGGCACATATTTGGTCCTTTTCTTCTGTCAAATGATAACATCTTGACTCTAGATCCTTGAAATATAAAAATCAACCATCACGGATAATTATTCAGTAATATACAAACTGGTTTTCACATAGCATTCCATAAAACAATCGAAAATAAAAAGCAAGATTTGTTTTAAAGTTTTATCAAACAATTGCAATGATTAGCCCCACATCATAACATGGAGACATGATTCTTTATTTCTATTAACTAATATATTGCTTAAAGGAGACCGGACACCAAACCATATATACGGCGTAATGAATTGTTTGCCGCCATAAACCACAACACGCAACAACCGCGCTCCCCTTATTGACTAAGTTAAGCGTGCCAGTCTTGGTTGAGGTTTTTTTTTGCCGATCTCCGATGTTTGCCGGAAACTGTCGACAATTGATGAGCTAGACCCATGACATCATCGATGAGAGGAAAACTGAAGAAACTACCAAGCAGCATGGTCGAACTTAGCGATTCGAGTGATGAAGAATTGTGTCCAGCTTGTGCTAATGGCATCAAACCGTATCAGTTTGAACCACTTATCAGAGACTTTGTCCCTAATCCTGGAAATGTTGTCTTAGACGAAAATTCGGATGAATCAACTGCCGACGAAGACGAGGAAGCCACACGGTCATAGACTAGGATACAAGCATTTTTTTAAACATATTTTTTTATGACATTTTTAATGTAAACTGAAGCAAATGGACCTAATTAGAAGAAAACCACACAAAATGTAATAATATTTCATCATAAATCTTGTTCAGCATAGATATAAATATGACACGTCAGTGGATATTCCAGAGGCCGATTTCGCAAATTTGCAAAAAGCGTTCCCTCCTCACCAAAGGAAGATATAATAATTTAACAAAAAACTTTGTTCTCTTAACTAGTTACCCTCCAAGTTTTAATGTGTTTGGTTAAACCGTGTATTTTTAATTATTAAGAAATTGTGTTACCAGTCTGCCGAAACCGTTCACAGCCGGGTACAGAAACACAGAAATGTTGGAAAATATACTGTTGCCACATAGGCCTACTGACAATCACTTTACAACTAATATGTCTTATCGACAATATTATTATGTAGTCTTTGCACTTATTAATATAAAATACAACAGGCCCGTAGGAACTGGGGAGGGGCGGGCCTAGGGGCTTGTTCTCCATCACACACTCTAGGATGAAAATGTATGTTTTAAATTTTCACTACTTTGCATAAATAAAGATATAAAGATAAAACAATCTAGTTTGTATCCCTCACTAGAGACTGTATCCCCCCCCCCCCCCCCCCCCCCCCACACACACACACACTTCAAATATCGTTCCTACAGGCCTATACAAATGTAGATAATATGTAGAGGGTGAAGTTAGGAACCAGTTCCTTTTATCTTTAGGATTTTGTAATCATGATTTCAAACCAACTGTTTCAGGTAGTTTGCTCCACATACTGACATAAAACACATTTGTTATATATTGGAATAAAATAAAAATAATTACAATATATCCAGTGTTATTTTCTTTAATCATTCATGGAGGAAGAAGGAAGTCCTGATGTAAAATATATTACAGGTAAAACAAAATAATATATGATGCTTATATGGTAACTATTGTTAATTTTGCTTTAAATTGCTAGAAGCCAAAAGTGATTAATTATATTATTTTATGGTAACAGTCGAAAATTAGATGACCAATTGTTTCAACCTCTGCCAAAGGTACCAGGTTTTCTGCCAGAAAATAATTTGACGGTACGTAATAAAACAGGCCCGTAAGAACTGGGGGTGGGGGGTGCCCCCACTTGTGAGCTTTTCTTTATCACATTAATTTTTGCCATTGTAACCAAAATCTGATATAGAGTTTATACCCAGTCTGTCAGTGCCCCCCCCCCCCCACCCCACCCCAGTCATTCCTATGGGCCTGTAAAAACTAAATATATTCAAAGGAGTATATTGGGTGGTTATAGGTTTGAAATGTTTTTTTATTGAACATTTTATTTCATGCACTTTTATAAATTTTAAACAGCAATTATGTTACTATAATCTATCGAAAAAATAAAACATTATATATATATACATTAATTTCTGAGATTTTTTAGTACATACATATAAGTTTACCCTTCGCACCCTCTGGCAGAAACCCAGGTTAGGTATTAAAATAATTATTTGGTGTAGAGTCTTTTTAATATGACATACAGAAAGCATTGAAAAGTACAATTTTATTATGCTTTAATAATCGACATTAACCTTAAAATTATTTAACCATCATTCCTTCTGGCCACAGTACATATGTTGTTCCTGCCAAAGTGTTAGCATTTTAATTTTAATGACAATATACTGAACTGACGATAAACATTGTTAACTAACGTAATAATTCACGTTTTGAAGGTGTTTTGTTATGAGGTTAACAAACCAACTAGATCAAGAGACGTTAGTATGGAGTCATTATGGGCTGTCGGTGAAAATTAATTTGGTAATTATAGGTAAATAAATGAGACGTTTAAATATTCGTATGTGAACAAATTGCAATACCTTTATTTAATGTATATCTTAAGTACATACTTGTTTTAATTTTCACATTGTAAATGTACCATAACCTGCTGTATTTAGTTGGTGTAAAGCCCGTTCGACGACAATAATGCGTCCATGTTTTAAAACAATTAGTTTTTTTTGGAAATCGAAACCATGATGTTGGCCGTTTCTTGGGATGCATTGCTGTTACTGTTGCAGTTAAACACTGTGCAGTTAACCATCATATAATTACGTTGAAAGTATATAATAACACTAATTATCTTGTAAATTAAATTTCCGATAAACCTGGAGACAAAACAAGAAAAGACGACTGAAAGGCACAACCAAAGAATCAACATGTGTACCGGTATTGCTTGGTAACTCTCACCGATGATGTATTGCCTCGCTTTCGTTCAGATCTATGCATAATCCCGCCCACATCTGTTTTTACCCACAAACCTAAGACGCACAGCTGACTGGTGCCTCGCAGCGAGCCGGGCGTTAGAGCAATGCGGTCTTTGACACTAACTTAATCCATTACACACTACATGTCTTTTGGTGTCCAGTCTCCTTTAATACAGTTAGATAGACAGTAAACACAAGTATATTATATCTGGAAGGATGCCGACAAGTTGAACACAGAGACAAAAATCTTAATGTGCCTTACGAAACAGACAGACGGTCATGGATACCTGTGTCAACCTGTATCTTTATCTGCATAGTTATTAATGACAATTAACCAATGTATGTTTCATGCTGGGGTGCCATTAATTTATTAGTGAAATATCTCGGCATGCTGGTTTTTGTCACTGAAGCCATAATATTAACAACATTTAAGTCCCCTGTCATTGATACATTGTTATGTTACATCACTAACTGTTTAGTATTACTGGCAAAATGGTTTGATTACAAGGCAGTCCAATATAATTATGGTCTTAAGATTTTTGGTGTTATCAGAAAATTGGTGGGATTATCGACTACTTTGTTTTGTTATTATTGACTATTTCTGGCGAGTTTGTCATTATGTGCTATATCATTATCGACTACTTTGCTCTATCATTATCGACTACTTTGCTCTATAATTATGGACTAGTTTGCCATGTCATTATCGACTAATTTGCTCTATCGTTACGGACTAATTTGCTCTATAATTATGGACTAGTTTGCTCAATCATTCTTGACTAATTTGCTCTCTAATTATCAGCTAGTTTGCTCTCTAATTACTGACTAATTTGCTCTCTAATTATCAGTTAGTTTGCTCTATCATCCTTGACTAATTTGCTCTGTCATGATTTAGATTCCTCTATCATTATAAAGTAATTTGCTCCATCATTATCAACTAGTTTGCTCTGTCATTATCAATTAGTTTGCTCTATCATTATCGACTAGTTTGCTCTGTCATATCAATTAGTTTGCTCTATCATTATCGACTAGTTTGCTCTGTCATTATCAACTAGTTTGCTCTGTCATTATCAATTAGTTTGCTCTATCATTATCGACTAGTTTGCTCTGTCATTATCGACTAGTTTGCTCTGTCATTATCGACTGATTTCCTCTGTCAATCTACCTTGTTAACGAGACCTACCTGTATGTTTTGCGACACTTGGTCTTGAGCCGACTGTACTGCATTGTATGCGGCCAAAGCCTCGTCCCGTTCACATTCAACTGTCTTCAGCTGTTCTTTTAACTTCTGTACAATCATAAATTAACAAAAAGTTATACTGCATGCCAAAATTGGATAATTCAGATATGTTGTCTTAGAGGAAACAAATTGCATTTTCCATTAGTAACAAATGATCTTTTATATGCACTTTGCCACAGACAGGACACAACATACCATGGCTTTTGGTATACCAGTTAAAGGGCACTTCAGAGAATGGGTCCACCGAAGAGGTTCAATCCTTCAATCAAACCACCTGAATGAGTGCTCTACCGACTGAGGTAGATCCTACCCTGTTCAATCCTTCGATCAAACCACCTGAATGAGTGCTCTACCGACTGAGGTAGATCCTACCCTGGTCAATCCTTCAATCAAACCACCTGAATGAGTACTCTACCGACTGAGGTAGATCCTACCCTGTTCAATCCTTCAATCAAACCACCTGAATGAGTGCTCTACCGACTGAGGTAGATCCTACCCTGTTCAATCCTTCGATCAAACCACCTGAATGAGTGCTCTACCGACTGAGGTAGATCCTACCCTGGTCAATCCTTCGATCAAACCACCTGAATGAGTGCTCTATCGACTTAGGTAGATCCTACCCTGGTCAATCCTTCGATCAAACCACCTGAATGAGTGCTCTATCGACTGAGGTAGATCCTACCCTGGTCAATCCTTCGATCAAACCACCTGAATGAGTGCTCTATCCACTTAGGTAGATCCTACCCTGGTCAATCCTTCGATCAAACCACCTGAATGAGTGCTCTATCCACTTAGGTAGATCCTACCCTGGTCAATCCTTCGATCAAACCACCTGAATGAGTGCTCTACCGACTGAGGTAGATCCTACCCTGGTCAATCCTTCGATCAAACCACCTGAATGAGTGCTCTACCGACTGAGGTAGATCCTACCCTGGTCAATCCTTCGATCAAACCACCTGAATGAGTGCTCTACCGACTGAGGTAGATCCTACCCTGTTCAATCCTTCGATCAAACCACCTGAATGAGTGCTCTACCGACTGAGGTAGATCCTACCCTGTTCAATCCTTCGATCAAACCACCTGAATGAGTGCTCTACCGACTTAGGTACATCCTACCCTGGTCAATCCTTCGATCAAACCACCTGAATGAGTGCTCTACCGACTTAGGTACATCCTACCCTGGTCAATCCTTTGATCAAACCACCTGAATGAGTGCTCTACCGACTGAGGTAGATCCTACCCTGGTCAATCCTTTGATCAAACCACCTGAATGAGTGCTCTATCGACTTAGGTAGATCCTACCCTGGTCAATCCTTCGATCAAACTACCTGAATGAGTGCTCTACCGACTTAGGTAGATCCTACCCTGTTCAATCCTTTGATCAAACCACCTGAATGAGTGCTCTATCAACGTAGGTAGATCCTACCCTGTTCAATCATTCGATCAAACCACCTGAATGAGTGCTCTACCGACTGAGGTAGATCCTACCCTGTTCAATCCTTTGATCAAACTACCTGAATGAGTGCTCTACCCACTGAGGTAGATCCTACCCTGTTCAATCATTCGATCAAACCACCTGAATGAGTGCTCTACCGACTTAGGTAGATCCTACCCTGTTCAATCCTTTGATCAAACTACCTGAATGAGTGCTCTACCGACTGAGGTAGATCCTACCCTGTTCAATCCTTCAATCAAACCACCTGAATGAGTGCTCTACCGACTGAGGTAGATCCTACCCTGTTCAAACCACCTGAATGAGTGCTCTACCGACTGAGGTAGATCCTACCCTGTTCAATCCTTCGATCAAACCACCTGAATGAGTGCTCTACCGACTGAGGTACATCCTACCCTGTTCAATCCTTCGATCAAACCACCTGAATGAGTGCTCTACCGACTGAGGTAGATCCTACCCTGTTCAATCCTTCGATCAAACCACCTGAATGAGTGCTCTACCGACTGAGGTACATCCTACCCTGTTCAATCCTTCGATCAAACCACCTGAATGAGTGCTCTACCGACTGAGGTAGATCCTACCCTGTTCAATCCTTCGATCAAACCACCTGAATGAGTGCTCTACCGACTGAGGTAGATCCTACCCTGGTCAATCCTTCGATCAAACCACCTGAATGAGTGCTCTACCGACTGAGGTAGATCCTACCCTGTTCAATCCTTCGATCAAACCACCTGAATGAGTGCTCTACCGACTGAGGTAGATCCTACCCTGTTCAATCCTTCGATCAAACCACCTGAATGAGTGCTCTACCGACTTAGGTACATCCTACCCTGGTCAATCCTTTGATCAAACCACCGATCAAACCAAATGAGTGCTCTACCGACTTAGGTACATCCTACCCTGGTCAATCCTTTGATCAAACCACCTGAATGAGTGCTCTACCGACTTAGGTACATCCTACCCTGGTCAATCCTTTGATCAAACCACCTGAATGAGTGCTCTACCGACTGAGGTAGATCCTACCCTGGTCAATCCTTTGATCAAACCACCTGAATGAGTGCTCTATCGACTTAGGTAGATCCTACCCTGTTCAATCATTCGATCAAACCACCTGAATGAGTGCTCTACCGACTTAGGTAGATCCTACCCTGGTCAATCCTTCGATCAAACTATCTGAATGAGTGCTCTACCGACTTAGGTAGATCCTACCCTGTTCAATCCTTTGATCAAACCACCTGAATGAGTGCTCTACCGACTGAGGTAGATCCTACCCTGTTCAATCCTTTGATCAAACCACCTGAATGAGTGCTCTATCAACTTAGGTAGATCCTACCCTGTTCAATCATTCGATCAAACCACCTGAATGAGTGCTCTACCGACTGAGGTAGATCCTACCCTGTTCAATCCTTTGATCAAACTACCTGAATGAGTGCTCTACCGACTGAGGTAGATCCTACCCTGTTCAATCATTCGATCAAACCACCTGAATGAGTGCTCTACTGACTGAGGTAGATCCTACCCTGTTCAATCCTTTGATCAAACTACCTGAATGAGTGCTCTACCGACTGAGGTAGATCCTACCCTGTTCAATCCTTTGATCAAACCACCTGAATGAGTGCTCTACCGACTGAGGTAGATCCTACCCTGTTCAATCCTTTGATCAAACCACCTGAATGAGTGCTCTATCGACTTAGGTAGATCCTACCCTGTTCAATCATTCGATCAAACCACCTGAATGAGTGCTCTACCGACTTAGGTAGATCCTACCCTGGTCAATCCTTCGATCAAACTACCTGAATGAGTGCTCTATCGACTTAGGTAGATCCTACCCTGTTCAATCCTTTGATCAAACCACCTGAATGAGTGCTCTACCGACTTAGGTAGATCCCACCCTATTCAATCCTTCGATCAAACCACCTGAATGAGTTTTCTACCAACTTAGGTAGATCCTACCCTGTTCAATCCTTCGATCAAACCACCTGAATGAGTGCTCTACCGACTGAGGTACATCCTACCCTGTTCAATCCTTCGATCAAACCACCTGAATGAGTGCTCTACCGACTTAGGTAGATCCTACCCTATTCACAATTATATGATGTTAATTGTTTTAATAATAAATGAAAATTAAAAAAGGGAAAGAAGATAATTGTACTTTGTCTGTCATCTTGTCAGTTTGTTTGTAAAACAAATATAGGAAAAGGTCCTAATACAGGCTTGTAGCCTGTTGACCAATCCCACCAGTAAATTGAATAAAATATTGTTTAAACTAAAGACGATAAAGAAAGAAAAACAAGAAAACCAACAGGGTCCAGATGCATTATGACTGGATAAAATAAAACCTGGATAGCTCCTAAACCAACATTTCAATATTGTCCATCGGATAACGCTGATAAGGGCCCTATCCGGACATCATGAATTTGGGCCCAGAGTGATACAGAAACAAGATTCTCACCTCAGTTTCCTCTCCTGTACCAGAGTGCTCCTGTTGCTGGGCTTTAAGCTTCTTACTCAACTCTGAAATATCAGACACGAAATCATTATACTCAGCTTACGAATGCAGCTCAGGCTTGGTTTAAATATATTATTTACAACTGTTTAACAATAATTGGTTTTGGGATTGGCCAACAGAATAAAAGTCAAAGTTTAAGTTTGTTTTGTTTAACAATACCACTAGAGCACATTAATTTATTAATTATCGGTTACTGGTAAAAAGTTAAGGTCTGTATTGTTTAACATCACCACTAGAGCACATTAATTCATTAATCATTGGCTATTGAAAAAAAGTTGAAGTTTGTATTGTTTAACATCATTACTAGAGCATATTAATTCATTAATCATTGTTTACTAGAGAAAAGTTGAAGTTTGCTTTGTTTAACGACACCACTAGAACACATTAATTTACTAATCAACAGCTATTGGATGTCAAACGATTTGCTAACCTTTGCAGAATAAAGTTGATATCTGAAGATAGTAACCGGTTATTTTCTATATATTTTTAAAAGTCATAAGACTGGTTCACGGTCAGCAGAAATGTCAATCAAATGATCTATACAGGAACGTATGAACAATATTTGGAGTGGGTGGGGTCATAATCTCTAGTGGAAGGTCACAAGCCACATTTTTAAACCTTATTTTTATTGTGCCAAAAAGAACATACATTTTCGTACTCAAGTTTGCCCCCTCCCAACTCCCCCCCAGTTCCAATGAGCCTGTTATAAAAATTAAAATAAAAAAATAAAAATACCCACAGATTTTTAAAAATAAAATACCAATCATTACAAGAAATTATATCTAACAAATTCAAAAAAAAAATTGCCATTTATTTTAAAATTCACAACTGGTGAATTTGACAAGTGATAGAGCTAGCCTTTATCACATCATATGTGATATTTGAGATGCGAAATCCTACTTGTTTTTGTTATTGGCCTAAATGGAATGGTGCTTTCTGGAAGGAGAGTACTTTTACTGCTTTGTCTTTCACTTGTCTAGTTAATAGTAATACATACCCTCACATTGTGATTTACTCTTCTGAACAGTTATCAACTGTTTCTTAACAAATTTGATAAGATCTTCCTTCGACAGGGATTCAAGCTGTAAACAGATTTAAAGAGAAGGAACTTAACACAAAATTTAACCAATTTCAAAAAAGTAATTACAAGACAAATTTCAATAATAAAAAGCTAAAAGATTTTAACAATTCAATAGACTTAAACAAATAACATTCAACAGATTTCAACCAAAGCATTCAACAGAGAATTAAAGATTTTAACAACAAAAAAAAGACCTTCAATGTAGTTACATGTTGCCATTTCCTGCCACCTGTTAATTACAAAATTCGGATTCTTAAAAAACACATTGCAGTCTTTCGCACATTTAATTTATTATTGCTCAACTACTGATGTATTAGTAATGCTGCTACAAAGGTGAAGTTAAAAATTAAAGTTTTTGGGGCTTTTTATTAATGACACCACTAGAGCACACAGATTTATTGATCATCAGCTGTTGGATGTCAAACAGTTGGTACTTTTGACATATATAGTCTTAGAGAGGAAACCTGTTATTTTTTTTAGTAGTAGAAAAGAATCTTTTATATGCACCATCCTACAGACAGGATAGCACATACCACAGCCTGTGGTATCCACAAAGGTGATTGAAAACTATCTAATAATAGGTCTATCAAGTAGGACAGGTGATCCTGAGCTACATCAGTACAGTGAAACCTCGCAAGACCGGACCCTCTGTAAAGTGGAATTCTCTCAAAACCGGATGTTTTACAGAGTCCCTTTTTAAAAACCAAGACAGAACTTAACCTTTCTAAACCGGATCCCTCTTAAAACCAGACGTTTCTCTTGGTCTCAAGAGTGTCCGGTTTAGAGGGGTTTCACTGTACATTGTTATAAATGACATGTAACGATACATGCACACACATGCATGATCACTCACACATGCAAACACACATTGGACTGAAGCTTAAAATCACAGAAATGAACATGATACAATAGTGATTATTTTATTTCAACCTTTGAAAGTGGACCTTTGGATGGAGTATCACCCTGTTTCTGCTCCAGTTCTTTACTCTCTGCATCCTGAAACATATATTACTCATATTAAATAAAACACTGATGATGAAGATGTATCAAAGTCGTTTTGAATTAAATCACTCTCTGCATCCCAAATCACATATTTATCTTCTGGGTTTCTATTATTATTACTTAGGATGCCTTTAGATCTTCATAAATGAGATTATAAAACAGATAACAGTTAATTAATTACTAATTAATATTGCTATGCTGTGTATAATTATAAAGGTAAATATTCATGTGTAAATGCTTGCCTTGGTTACAAGTCTTAATGTCTTTATAAGATAAAGTTAAAGTCTGTTTTATTTAACAAAACCACTGGAGCACATTGATTGATTGATTGATAGATTGATTAATTATAAGATGGTCACTTAAACAATATTACTGGATAATAGAAATAAAATATAAAACTTGTATGAACTGGAGTTTTATTTTAATAAGGGTATGATATCAGTACTGTTCAATATTATATAGTGACAGTTCTTAATGCAGGGAAATTGAGGGTTTTTTTGACACTTCTAACCTAATTTAAATTAAAACACAATTAACACTTACAGCCATCCTATCTGGATGATGCAGTCGTTTCAAAAACAGACCCGATTACAATGATTGTAAATCTTTACTCTATTGGCCTTAGCTGAACACTGGATCAATTACTGCATGATCCTCTGAAAAGGAATTACAACAATTTAAAGACCAGATACATTGGTTCAAATAATATTTATTTGACAAAAACATAATATTGGGATTGGTCAACAGGCGTAGCCTATATAAAAGTATATTATTAAGACCTCTCTCTACATTTTACATTCGGATACATGTTTAAATACCACGTTTCATGTCACATGTGCAGTTGAATATATTTTATTTACTGTGTACGAAGTCAAAACAAGGGACCGAAAAGTGACTAACTCAGTGACTGTAGTCGACCGTAAAACATGATTTGAAATTACTGCTACCAATGTCATGAACAAAATAAGGAAATTTAAGTCTTGATGTTTACCATTTCTTTTTCAACACGTATGTGGAAGTAACTCGTAATATTTGTGGTTTTCCCCCATGAGAAGAGTAAACAAGGGGAATAATCCATTCTGTAAACGCCCTACGGGTTGGACTATACCAATTCAAATCCCATAGGCGACCAGGTTAACGTTTGTGTTTAAAAACACTAAATGCAATATATCAACCAAACTATGACCCATAAATATCAGTACTACAACCCCTACCTCAAAGTATTAACTGCAGAAAATGCTACCTTTAATGGCTAATTTTCGGTATAACCAGATGTTTTTACAACACCCCTAGTTTCGCACAAAATTTGAGTACTTTTTTTTTTACATGTATTCCATACATGTTCCAAGCACAAGGCTACTTGACACAGTGGTACTAGATGAATTAAAATTGCATACATTTTTAGCCCAGATGAAACAAATTTTTTTTACAACCAACATACTCACATTTATAACCAATCACAGGACTTGTGGTGTTAACTTCTCTATCAAAAGTTTGGTGCACCTCGAACTTCGACTCAGCCGGAAATTAATTGGTATAGTGCTACCTACACAGATGTCATCTGCCATTGAAACCCATGTTAAATTGCCCAACTTCAAATGAAGATTGCCAATAGAACAAGTTATCGTTGGCACTAACAACATACACCATTGCGAACATACATTATATAAACATTTATTTTCACTTCAAATTGAGAACATTTCCATCTCAGGTGTTTGCTATATGACCGTATCTGGCTGTAATACCAGTCTGAACAGGTGGTTCATTAACCGATTCACTCCGGCCGTCTCTTACGCTATACACTCATGTCCCAAAAGGTCAATGCACAATATTACAAAATAACATGGCCAAAATACAGCCAGAAGGCTTACCATTACACATACATATTGTTTTAATTCTTCACCATTTCCTAGCAGTGAATATGTGAACCATAACTTGTGTCACAATCAGGAACTCTCACCCAGAAGTGATCTGTGTAATGAGATCTTAAAGTTTATTAATAGATTTTTTCAAACTTGGTTTGAAGTCAATTTAATAATTTGGGTCATTTACACCATGAAAAGCCATACTAGACCAGTGTAACTTATGAACACACACACACACACACACACACACAAATTGGATCTTGATGGTCTTGTACAGATTATCATTTTCACAACAACCACAACATGATAGGCCTACTTGGTATTGGTAACATCACTGTGCTATTTATCACTGCCATAATTATCTTGTATTTAAAAAAGGTTAAAGTTTGTTTATTGGATGTCAAACATTTGTTAATTCTGACAGTCTTAGAGAGGATGCCTGCTACATTTCCCAATTAGTAGCAAGAAATATTTTGTATGCACCATCCAACAGACAGGATAGCACATACCGGTACCACTGCCTTTGATATACCAGTTGTGGTGCACTGGCTGGAATGAAAAATAGCTCAATGGGCCCACTGATGGGGATCGATCCTAGACAGACAGTGCACCACTCGAGCACTTTACCACTGGACTATGTTCCGTCCCTAGCTACCTTCTAATTCCATCACATATTTTCCCATGTCAACAGCACTTATCTTAAATCTGTCCCCTTTCTACTCTCATTATTCCTAATCGTGGTGCACTGGCTGGAATGAAAAATAGCTCAACAGGCACACCAATGGGGATCGATCTTAGACAGTGCACCATGCGAGCACTTTACCACTGGACTATGTCCCGTCCCCTACCTTCTAATTCCATCACATATTTCCCCATGGCAACAGTACCTATCTTAGAACTGTCCCCTTTCTACTCTCTCCCATTTCATTTATTCCAACTGCAGCACCTATCTCTCAACTACTGCTTTTATTTCTCACCTTTCAATTCCATCTCATGTTGTCTTCAACCATCTCATGTTGTCTTCAACCCCAGGGAAGGGTTTGGGGTACAGGTGACTGCTGTTAGGTTTTGTTCAAGCAAAATCGATTTAAATAGATTATGGATACAAAAATAACTCACTACTCAATACCATTTTGCACCATTTCCCTCATAAAATAATTTTCATTATTGAAACAACTGAAAATTATTTCACTTGGGATATAAACATATAAAATTGAGGCTTGTTGGATATACTATAATTTTCAGTTAGTTTATCCTATTATATTCTGTAGTTAATTATTCTTTTGTCTATCGGTCTTTAGTCAAGAGATCCACTTCGTAGGATGTGTATAGGATAAACAAAGAGAAAAAATATTTTTAGAACAGACATTATTTAATGTGGGTAAATATTGCTGTTTTATTTATACCTTTTCTGTTTTAATAAATTGCACATAGATAAAAAAAAAAAAAATGTTATTTCCCTAAAATGTCTCCTTTTCTCTTTTTGTCAAGCCAAATTGAAATCCACCACATTTCTTCATTAGCAGCAATGGATTGTGTACATGCATTTTTTACACAAGACATCACATACCACAGCCTTTGATATACCAGTCATGGGACATAGGTTGCGATGTGAAAAAATAAAACAATCAGAGAATACCGACTGAGCTAGATCCCATCCATAACACAAAGAATGGGAACGGGTATAGCTATCTCAAATACAAATGACAAACACAGTGAGTTTCATTAGTCATGTATTTAATACTTAGATAGCAGGAATGAACATCAACAGATGGCAACAATGTTCAACAACATTTTTAAAAAACATCTACTACCGTAGTATATCTTATGACGGCAGTGAAAAGTATTGACAACTTTTTTTCTTCAAATGATATTCTCACCATCAGTGATCACATACAACCAATTTCTGACTAAATGTCACCCAATAGGGCCTCCACGAGTCCAAATATTGGACTAGAGTACTCGAGGGTAAAACTCGACCCGGACCAGAGTACCCGACACTTACACTAGATGATAATGAGACTAAGGAATAAAGTAAAATAGCATTATGCATCTTAATTCCAGCACTTAACATGGATGCCAAATCATCCATTGTATTGCAAATGCCACTTTCAACTTTTGTTTTCCGTCCATGTCTTATAGCCTTACAATGTAACCGGCTGCAAGCATAATGGCAAAATGACGTAAAAAAATATAATTAAATGAGAGTGCTCTTCCTTGTACGGGTACTCGAACGTCAAGTCTTGTTCAACTCAGCCCGGGCCTGAGTACTCGAGTACTCGTGGAGACCCTATCACCCAAAGTATCTATTAAAGGTAAGCATTCCTTTAAAAACGGTATCTGTGGCTGAAGCTTAAAGTTTTGTGGTTGAATATTAATTTCTGCACATCCTCTTAGACCACCTCAACTGAATATACAGCACCCGCTCCACACCACCACCTCCCAATAACCGATGTATTTTGCATCTTGGGGTGTCAAATTCATGTATTCCAAAAAGGTTTTAGACAGATGTTTTGGGCATGTACAGCATATCAGTAGTCAAATTTAATAATACAATCTCATTACAAAATCAGGTGGTTTAAAATACATTTGAGACAACAGTACAAATGTGCTAGTATTAGGCAACTCAACAGTTTTGTAAATTAAAAATCACATAGCTGAACAATCCATTACCTAGGTAAATATGATGTCAACCAACCAGGGCCCGCAGTGTATTTTAAAGGGGTGTGTGGGTGGGGAGCACTATCAATTAGATTGTCTGGAAGATGAAAATTTGAGGGCCAAAAGGGGGCATGCTCTTCCAAATATTGCTCTGACCCTGAATCATAGATAACTCCAAAATATGCAGATTTATGTGTTTCATAAAATGTTAACAACTGAATTAATAACAATAACACTTTTTTTAAAATCTTCTCAAAATGCACACTGCCTTCCCACTATTCAATCGACTTTAAAACATCATTAATAACAAATGCTGTTAAAAAAACAAACATATCCAAATGTTCTATCTACCACAGAATTACAAAACTATGATAATGTACAAGAATAAAAATCTACAGATTCTTCCCACTAAAATACTCTAAGGCCCACTTTTCATCAACACAATTTGATGTTTTCCCGCTTATTGATACAGTGCACACACACACAGACACCAGACACACACACACACATGCGCGCACACACACACATGTACGAAATAGCTTTTCCAAACACACGATTCCGGACACGGGCATTCAGCGTACTGAAAAACATCGACCGACTAGCAATTTTTCTGCTTGCACATTTTCACAGCGGCGACGTTATTATGCTAAGTATTTACTACCAATCTAAAAGTACACATCCACTAAAAAAATTATAGTCTCCACATGTGTTACAACAGATATGGAAAAGCATATTCCCACATTTGGAAACATGCCCAATAAATTGCGAGCGGAATCATGTTTATGGAAAGGCGAAAACAGGCTGGGTAACAATTCCTGTCAGTCTCGGGTCTTTGTGTAGTTATCTGCATACACTGGCTAATCTACAGATGATGCCCACCAAAGACATAAACTGGAAAAATTCATTTATTCAGCATACATGTCTTTGTCTGTAATGTCGAAATTGTATGAATTCTCCACTTCGAGATCCTTGAAAATGATCGACAGGCAAACGATTTCCAACACAGTGTAATGCTTCTTAGCTGAGTTGTAAACAACAACACCACATGAGGAGTCTTTGCGACACACTGGCAACTACAGCATACTTGAATCAACATCTGAAATAACAAATATTTTTAAGTCAATAAACACATTCCTTGACATTTCTGTTATAGACAAAGCATTATAAATTACATGTGAATACTTATAAAATTACTAATATGTACAACCATATAGGCAGGACTTTTGTAGAGGTGAATCTGGGGGGGGGGGGGGGGGGGGGGGGGGCGCCTAAATTTTGCGACAGTTATAATTTTATAATATATTAATTTTCAGTTTTTTTCACGACAAGAACAGACAAGACAGAACAATGGAGATAAAACCTGTAGTCCTTTATGGGTGGATCGGTAAGGTACTAATATGCAGCTATTAGGTGCCAAACATAGTCGAGCTGACAATTGGTACCAAGTTTTATTTTTATAATCTACTTTTAAATATTTTACCAATCGGAAAGCAGAGTTATACACCAGCACCCCATTCCACAAAACGATCTTAGCCCTAAGATTGCTTCGTGGAATGGGTCCCTGGATAACAGACTTTAACCCTAGAAGGACAAACATTGTAAAACATTGTATCAGACTTACCGGAGTCAAAATCAAGTTTCTTAGACACTGAATTTTCACCCAGTCCCTCAATGTCCACATCACTCTCTGGAGCATTCAAAGCACTCAAGGTCACATCTGAAAGAAATACAAACATGGAAATCATACATATGAAGGCTTCAAGCTAACATTGTAAATACCAACATGGAAATCATACATATGAAGGCTTCAAGCTAACATTGTAAATACAAACATGGAAATTATACATATGAAGGCTTCAAGCTAACATTGTAAATACAAACATGGAAATCATACATATGAAGGCTTCAAGCTAACATTGTAAATAGACAGGGCTAGCTCTGGGTGAGCAAAATATTTCGCCAAATTGTCTATTAAACTTCAAAAATTGCAGAAATCGACAGTTATTTTCAAAAAAAATGTCAATGAAATTATTTCGCCAAATTAAAATAAAATTCGCATTTGGTGAATTTGGCAAGTGCCAAAGCAAGCCCTGAATAGAATTAGTGTGAACAACTAGCAGATTGTTAATTTTGCTTGTCAAGAACACATTTCTCTTACTATGTTTCTTCTTGTTCACTACATGATCGCTTTCTACTGTAGAGATGAAAATCGGTTACGAAGGGAAAAAAAAAAATCCAGAAATTGTAATATTGCTGGTCAGGTACTGCGATTAGCCTATTGATTAGGGTGGCACAGCAGCCTAAATTGGCAATCCACATTCAGAATGTATGCAAACTATCAGCCAAAACTATATTGTAAGTTTTGGGCAGAGAATATGGAAAATTTTGGACAAACATAACAATATTGGAACAAATTTACAAAGTCCATTTTCCTCTCACACGCATGTAACTACGTACATTAACAATGCTAAAGCACCTGCGTTAAAACATTTTTTTGGTAAAAATCTACCCATAATGTGTCAAGTAATTATTGCGCTGAGATACTGCTGGCATTTTTCATATTAATATTTTGCTTGCATAATCATAGAGCTTGGTGCATGTACAGACATTTCCTTTAGGTGTCCAGGCTAATGCCGATGCATAGCTTCTGTACTCTGACTTCAGTGGACTTGGTTTGAGTTTGGAGTTTTCCTTCTCCTAGGAGAGTTTCCGTACTAGGATTCTGAGCCTCTCCAGCCCAGTTTTGATTTTTGAGTTTGCTTCTCCTAGACAGTTTTCTTTCCTGACTCACGTCCTCTGTCTGTCCGATACATATTAGTCTAGTCTCTACCCTTTGAGCAGTCCAGCTTGGGTGACCCTACCAGGAGCTGATGCTCCAGCTGGCATAGCTCTCCGAGTCATTAAGACATGCAAGCTACCTCACCACATCAAGGAATGGACCATGAGATATTTTGCTTGCATCAATTTCATGATTTACAGTCTTTCTAACCTGATGTCTTCTGTTTCTTGGAATGCGGCTCATGAGTCACATGAGTGATGTGTTTGGTGACCACCTTGGTCTGTGTGTCGGTTGGTTGCTGGATTCCCGCCTCCTCCAACGACTTTCTCTTCAGCTGATTCTTGATCTGGGAGCTGCACAACAAACAAAAACACATCATATACTGTACACATTGAATAGCATTAATCAAAACAAAACTGTTTACAATACTCTTTACGACAAACACAGGTTATTAAAAGTTTAAAGTTTGTTTTAATGACACTACTACAACACATTGATTAAATAATCATCAGCTTTCAGATGTCAAACATGTTTCAGAGGAAACCTGCTATATTTTTCCATTAGTATCAAAAGATCTTTTATTATTCACTACAACATTTCTGAACACTAATATACCTAAGAAAACCTGAGTTCATTGAGGTGAATCAAACCTGCGACCCATCACACCTTAAACAAACATTTTTATCACTGAGCTAGTCCAGGATTCTGCCAGAGGGTGAAATGGGTATGGTGCCATACCCAAATATTTTTGAAGATTTCTTTTTTTAAAGTTAACTTTCTGACAAAATTAATTACTCTTATCATTACTGTATGCTTTTCTTAACCCTAACCCTAAACTTGACATGTTCTTTCTGACTATGGTTGCATTCAATTCCATAGTGCCATACCCAAAAATTTCTTTCTGGCAGAAACACTGAACTACATCCCTGAGCTGCTAGTTGGTGTGTAACATGATTATTTTCAAATATGGTCTGAAAACCCCCAATTTGTTTTGTTTAACACAACTGTAGAGCACACCAATTAATGAATCACCGGCTACTGGATGTCAAACGTTTCATAATTCTGACACATAGTCTACTAAGGAATTCTGCTACATGTAGTATTAATATATTTAATGATCAACTGAAGACAAAAACATAATTAAGATTACTGAGTAAAAAAATTATTGTCATATTTTGGTGACCTGTAAAAATATGATTTATTTGTATAACTAAATCACGATGCTTCACTTTTTAACCCTGTTAGACACCGAACAGTGATTTCAGTTCTTCTTCTAAAAAAAAAATTAAAATGCTGGGTCCAGTTATAACAAACCAAATGCAGAATTTTATTAATTCTGACACAAACCAAGTCTAAATTAAAAACATGAAGATGGCTTGGTGCAATACGAAAATATTAATACCGGCATAAAAAGATGCATGCATACATGCAAGGCTTCTAGATTATAGTAGCCCAACTCCCATGGCTAGTGATATTCATTATTGGGCTAGTAAATAACTACTATTGCCATGCCCGACAGCTAGTGAAAAAAACTTGTCAAATGCTGCATTTAAGTCTATTTCCTGTCCCCAACCCCTAACCTTAATGTTTTTAAATTCTATATCCCTCTTTAGGCAACATATCTGATTATTACTATTAATAAAATTGTATTAACTTAAAGTAGGGCTAGTGAATTTTTAATTGTGGCTAGTACATTTTTAAAATTACTGATCCCATGGCTAGTGGATTTTATAAAACATTCTAGAAGCCCTAGTACATGTAATAAGAAAGATATTGGTGGACTTATGTGTGTGCGTAATGTACTCACATTGTTCTATTCTAGAAGCCCTGGTACATGTAATAAGAAAGATATTGGTGGACTTATGTGTGTGCGTAATGTACTCACATTGTTCTATTCTAGAAGCCCTGGTACATGTAATAAGAAAGATATTGGTGGACTTATGTGTGTGCGTAATGTACTCACATTGTTCTATTCTAGAAGCCCTGGTACATGTAATAAGAAAGATATTGGTGGACTTGTGTGTGTGCGTAATGTACTCACATTGTTCTATTCTAGAAGCCCTGGTACATGTAATAAGAAAGATATTGGTGGACTTATGTGTGTGCGTAATGTACTCACATTGTTCTATTCTAGAAGCCCTGGTACATGTAATAAGAAAGATATTGGTGGACTTATGTGTGTGCGTAATGTACTCACATTGTTCTATTCTAGAAGCCCTGGTACATGTAATAAGAAAGATATTGGTGGACTTGTGTGTGTGCGTAATGTACTCACATTGTTCTATTCTAGAAGCCCTGGTACATGTAATAAGAAAGATATTGGTGGACTTATGTGTGTGCGTAATGTACTCACATTGTTCTATTCTAGAAGCCCTGGTACATGTAATAAGAAAGATATTGGTGGACTTGTGTGTGTGCGTAATGTACTCACATTGTTCTATTCTAGAAGCCCTGGTACATGTAATAAGAAAGATATTGGTGGACTTGTGTGTGTGCGTAATGTACTCACATTGTTCTATTCTAGAAGCCCTGGTACATGTAATAAGAAAGATATTGGTGGACTTATGTGTGTGCGTAATGTACTCACATTGTTCTATTCTAGAAGCCCTGGTACATGTAATAAGAAAGATATTGGTGGACTTATGTGTGTGCGTAATGTACTCACATTGTTCTATTCTAGAAGCCCTGGTACATGTAATAAGAAAGATATTGGTGGACTTATGTGTGTGCGTAATGTACTCACATTGTTCTATTCTAGAAGCCCTGGTACATGTAATAAGAAAGATATTGGTGGACTTGTGTGTGTGCGTAATGTACTCACATTGTTCTATTCTAGAAGCCCTGGTACATGTAATAAGAAAGATATTGGTGGACTTATGTGTGTGCGTAATGTACTCACATTGTTCTATTCTAGAAGCCCTGGTACATGTAATAAGAAAGATATTGGTGGACTTGTGTGTGTGCGTAATGTACTCACATTGTTCTATTCTAGAAGCCCTGGTACATGTAATAAGAAAGATATTGGTGGACTTGTGTGTGTGCGTAATGTACTCACATTGTTCTATTCTAGAAGCCCTGGTACATGTAATAAGAAAGATATTGGTGGACTTATGTGTGTGCGTAATGTACTCACATTGTTCTATTCTAGAAGCCCTGGTACATGTAATAAGAAAGATATTGGTGGACTTATGTGTGTGCGTAATGTACTCACATTGTTCTATTCTAGAAGCCCTGGTACATGTAATAAGAAAGATATTGGTGGACTTATGTGTGTGCGTAATGTACTCACATTGTTCTATTCTAGAAGCCCTGGTACATGTAATAAGAAAGATATTGGTGGACTTATGTGTGTGCGTAATGTACTCACATTGTTCTATTCTAGAAGCCCTGGTACATGTAATAAGAAAGATATTGGTGGACTTATGTGTGTGCGTAATGTACTCACATTGTTCTATTCTAGAAGCCCTGGTACATGTAATAAGAAAGATATTGGTGGACTTGTGTGTGTGCGTAATGTACTCACATTGTTCTATTCTAGAAGCCCTGGTACATGTAATAAGAAAGATATTGGTGGACTTATGTGTGTGCGTAATGTACTCACATTGTTCTATTCTAGAAGCCCTGGTACATGTAATAAGAAAGATATTGGTGGACTTGTGTGTGTGCGTAATGTACTCACATTGTTCTATTCTAGAAGCCCTGGTACATGTAATAAGAAAGATATTGGTGGACTTGTGTGTGTGCGTAATGTACTCACATTGTTCTATTCTAGAAGCCCTGGTACATGTAATAAGAAAGATATTGGTGGACTTATGTGTGTGCGTAATGTACTCACATTGTTCTATTCTAGAAGCCCTGGTACATGTAATAAGAAAGATATTGGTGGACTTATGTGTGTGCGTAATGTACTCACATTGTTCTATTCTAGAAGCCCTGGTACATGTAATAAGAAAGATATTGGTGGACTTATGTGTGTGCGTAATGTACTCACATTGTTCTATTTTTTATTACTTCGCTTATTTTATTGAGATCCTCTCCAAACCGTTTGACTGAAGAACTTAGCATCTCTAGCTCTTGCTCAGTCCATTTACCACTGCAGAAATAAAGCAATGACATTGAGTTAGGATCAACAATTATTATGAATTACTCAATATATTTAGCAATTAACAGGGCTAGCTCTGGCAATCACCAAATTCACCAATTGGCAAATTTTATTTTCATTTGGCGAAATAATTTTATGTAATAAATGACATTTTTTAGAAAATAACTCTTGATTTCTGCAATTTCTGAAGTTTGATGGACAATTTAATGAAACATTTTGCTCACCCACAGCTAACTGATTTGTCTTAAAAGTGAATAAATAAAATTCAAGTCCAAAATTTATTGAAATAAACTGGATTTGTATTAAAGGTGAAGTATATTTAAGTTTAATAAAAACTCTTTTTTTTTAACACTAATAATTAACAACAATGCATACATGAAACACTTTACAAAATGTTCCATTAACAGATGGATGAACTATCAGTAACAGCTGATTAACTCAAAACTATTCTTGAAAGCAATCATTAAGTCTTGATTTTAATAGCTTCAATTTGGTACATGTTTAATGTTACTAACGTACCAGTTTACTGTTATATACATTGATTTGATTCAGAAAACAAGCTGTTATGGCTTTCATATATTTTACGTTTATACTGTACCCGACATATGTGCAGGAATGAATGCAGAGGGGGGAGGGGGGTAGATTGGCAAGCTGTGTTTTAAAAAGGGGAGGGGGTTGAATTATGCTAGAGAAAATATATTGAACAAAAAAATTGGATTGAACAAGAGGGTTTCAATTCCCAAACCCTTCCCTGCACACGCACCTGCTGTACACAAAGTTTCCTTTTGCAAACTGGTTATCAGTATTTACATACTGTATACTCTGCTGTCATCAGCATTTTTCATCTGCCTCAGTGAAATCTATTGATATATTTTCCATATATTTAATGTCAATGTCACCTATTGTATCTTTAGATCACCAGCTTTGGGTTTTTAAAAATAAAAACAGTGTAGCATGTATGTAGTGGTGGTGGGGGGTGGAATCTAGTCTTTTCTGAAGAATACTTGCCTGAGGTGCTTTGATCGTAGAAGCGGACAACCTTGTTGGACCCATTCCCCCCCCCCCCATCGTCCCATGACTGATATAGCAAAGGCTGTGGTATGTTCTGCTAATGCAGGTTGTCTCTAAGACTATGCGTCAGGATAGTCAAATGTTTGACATCCACCAGCAGCTGATGATTAGTAAATGCATGTGCTCTAGTGGTGTTATTAAACAAAACATGCTTTAACTTTGTATTCAGTAGAGTAAACACACATAATAGGAGGAAACATTTTGTTCGGTATCGCATTGTCATTCAGTGTGCACATTTCTGTGATTGCTACCACATTTTAAAGCATTACTTTAAATACATGTACCAAATTTTCAAAACAAAATGTTCCCTTAATGGAAATATATAATTGTGTACAGCCAATAGTAAGTGATTACTACCAGCCTTGGTGATGTAGTGCTTGAGTCATAAGGCTGATAGGTACAGGGTTCGCCTTCTGGTACCGGCTCCCACCCAGAGTGAGTTTAACGACTCAATGGGAGGCTTTAAGACCAGTACACAGACTTCTCTCACCCAGTCTTGGACAGACAATCCAGACAGGTGAGGTGCATGCCCAGGACAGCATGCTTGAAGCTTTATTGAATATAAGCATGAAAATAACGATAAATTAATGAATGAATTGACTTACCATACTAAATGTATTGTAGTCACTTTAAATTTAAAAAAAAAGAAAGCAAACAGACCTGGTTCTCTGAATCAAATCAAAGGGAATAATATCAAACATGACCGATTTCAAATTTCATAGACATCAAATTATTCATGTATCTGACTGCAGCCCCCTCCCCACACACACACACTTTCCTCCCCAGTTTCAGATACCTATGACCTATGAATTTCTAGTAATAAAAATATGATTGTATTTCATAAATGGCAAAGCTGTATCGATTCAGTTCATCTCAAAGACTAATCGAAATTTAATACCAGTTATTGCTTTTATCCTGCTGTCAATCAAAATGAATACTGGGAAATTTATATGGTATGATCAATTAAAACAAATCAGCCAACTGTAGTCTTGTTTTCAACTTTACAAATAAATGTCAACTTGCGTTGTATCGTACATGAATATGCTGAACATTATTTTAACATTATTTACTTGTACCACATTGATCACATAAAAGAAAGTGTTTCTCTGTCTTCGTCAGGAGCAAAAAGGAGGCGAGTTGAAGATCACTCTCCTGAAAATGTGCTAGGGTTAGCAATCACAAAATATATAAAAGTGATCAAAAATGTTATTGCATGGCAATCAATTTTCTCGAGATCCTAAAACTTTTCAGGCGAGTGTGGAGGGGAGTGAGAGTGATCACTCCTCGCCTGTTCCGACGAAGACTCAAGATTGCTGTATTCACTAGAACTTAGAAGACAAGAATATCATATTTCACAATTCACAAGTTGTGAAGACCATTCGTTTTAGCGAAATAACCCGTGAACACAACTTGTAAACTGAGGTACGATTTTCTATCTAAATCTTCATAACTCATGGAAAAAAATTAAAGAACAAACAAATCATTAGTGCAATTGTAAGTTGGAGTGTGTGAGATTGGAGTGACAGTGCAGATTGTCTATAAATCTCCTGAACGCTCTCCACTTAATGAAGTCATGTTCACAATTTGCAACTTGTAAATTCATGATATATATAAAAGAATCGAATGAATACTGCATCAGCAGTGCTAGCTCTGGGTTAGCAAAACATTTCGCCAAATTGTCTATTAAACTTCAACAATTGCGGAAATCGACAGATATTTTATTTAAAATGTCAATTATTACATGAAATTATTTTGCCAAAATTAAAATAAAATTTGCCAACTGCTTTCAAAATTTGCAATTGGCGAATTTGGCGAGTGCCAGAGCTAGCCCTGCATCAGTCCTACTGGATTGTGGTTGAGGATCGTGCGTATGACTTTAATACCTGCTAGGACTCTGTTCTGTGGTAGGGTGTAGCTGCATTGTGAGCTCACCCAGCTTGCTAAACGCAGCCCCTGCAGCTGTGAATATCTCACCAACCTGAAAAGAAGAACACATTTTGTTAAATTCTAAATGAGAAACCTTTTATTGGTATATGCATAATATTTTATATACATGTATTATATAGTTTTCAAATATCTTTACATTTAGAAGTTTTGTGTTTTGGATAGGTATGTCCAGTTTCTTCTTTTAATAATAAAATCAGTAGTATGGAAAAACTTTCATATTTTTCTCCAGTAGTGAATAAGTTATTCTACATGTATGGAGGAATAATTTATGTTTTTAAGTTTCATATCATGTTTCAGAATGTTTCTATATTCTATAACCAAAAAAAGATGTTAAAAAATAAGTGTGTGACAGAATACATTAAGACTCAGATGTATTGACGTGACTATGCCTGTAGTCTCCATTTAAATTATGCAAGATGGAGTTAAAAACATAAATTAATTACCCCAAAGAGGGGCAGGGTATAATTATTTCCCACTGATGGGGTGGGACGTAGCTCGATGTGCTATCAGTATGGGATCGATCCCAGTCGGTGGGCCCACTGGGCATTTTTCGTTCCAAGTAATGCAATACAACTGGTATATCAAAGGGTGTGGTATGTGCGATCCTGTCTAACTAGCGAATTTTCTCTCGAAGACTATTTGTCCAATTATCCAAATGTTTGAAATCCAGTAGCCGATGATTAATAAATCAATGTGCTTCAGTAGTGTCGTTAAACAAAACTTTATTTTCCACTGACAGTCTGTAGGCCAAGGGGAGATAATCACAATATTTAGATATAAAATTTGAAAAAACAAAACAAATTGACATCTTCCTAGGTATGATTAGTTCGCAGAGTGTATACAAAACCTTACTTTCGTTGCAGAGCTCATGGCTTAGTCTTCGCAATCTAAATAATTTATTAATAAAGATAGCGATTCATTTTAGTTAATAGTGGAACAACGAACAAAAAATTCCCGCTGACAAACAGGAACCGGAAGAACTTATTCTTTCTTTTTGTTAGATAAATGTATAAATCTAAATATAAGGAGTAAAACGAATATAGCTTATACTATTTATTAAAAAAAGACAGAATTTACAACTAAACAGAGTTATACTAGTTCTATAAACACTTGTAAAATATGAGTAATGGGTAATATATGTGAGTAATAAGTAATATATGTTTATTGTTTATTCCGTATTCCACATGTTGATCCAACGTTTGTATTGAGACAGTTTATTTTTAGTAAGTGTCTCGTGACAGTCACTTGATTATACTGTCAATTGGATGGAGACTTTGTAAAGTTCGCATTATGTGTTTGGTTTGAGTTCAAGTTTGCCGACTCAACAATGTCTGAAGATGAAAAGAAGCCCCTTTTGGGGTCAACAGAAGAAGAGGAGTTGTCAGGATGTGGTGCTACATTGGCGTGTAACCCAAGGAGGTCCTTACATCGATATTTGATTTTAATAATCATGTGCTTCCTGAGTTTCGGTACAGTACACCATTGAGAATTTTAACTGGTAGAATTGTAATGTAGAGTCTAGAGACACACCCATTCTCACCGTTTCTATCTCACTACCCCCCCCCCCCCCCCCCCCATTGTCACCGTCTCTCTCTCTCTCTCTCTCTCTCTCCGTCTCTCTCTCTCTCTCTCTCTCTCTCTCTCTCTCTCTCTCTCTCTCTCTCTCTCTCTCTCTCTCTCTCTCTCTCTCTTTCTTTTCCAATTTCTCTCCCTCCCTCTCTCCGAATGCCAGACAACTCGGCTCACGTCGAGACAGCTCGGCCCAGAGTTCTGAGACAAACCGGCCGACCGCGAGACAACTTGGCACAGGGACAATCTTGTCTATTGTTGGACAAGTGTTGTTTTTTAAATTAAAGTAATCTCACCGAAATAAAAGAATGTGTTTTTGTTAGTATTGAATTAGTGCCCCTTAACCTAAACGTCCCGAAACGAAGTGTCATGTCGGATTGATAAATTGCTGATCCATTTATCTTTGAAGATAGTTTCCACTGTTCTAATAATTTGTTTTTGTTCTACAGTCGGTGACCTAAACATTGAAGATGATCGTTATTATAACTATTTATGTATATGTGTTCTGTTGGTTTTTTGCGTACATATGTGCGTATGTATTTAATGTAATAAATGTGGGAATCTATCAGTATAATGCATTATTATTACTATAGTACAATACTTCGACACTACGACATGGCCAACTATCATACTTAACACGCATATAATGTGTCACAGCATGCCCCGTCTATCAGTCTAATAACTAGGCCCAGAGTTGTCCCCCCGGGCCAAGTTGTCTGGTCCCCCTCTCTCCCTACCTCTATCTCTTCCCCCCCCCCCCCATTATCCCTCACCTTCTTTCTCTCTCTCTCTCTCTCCCTCTTTGCCTTTCTCTCCCTCTCTCTCCCTCTTTGCCTTTCTCTCCCTCTCTCTCTAAATAATGTTTTTAATTTTTTGCCTCTCTTTTTTTTTTTGGACACAATTATGGCCCTTGAACTTGTAATGCACAGTATTACTTTAAAAGTACTCTAAGAATGCTTGGGGCGGGATTTGGCTCAGTCGGTTAAGTTCTCGTCTGAGATGTTTGCGCCACAGGATCGAACCACCTCGGTGGATGCATTCAACTGATTGTTTTTTCTCTCGTTCTAATCAGTGCACCACAACTGGTCAAAGGCCATGGTATGTGCTATCCTATCTGTGGGAAAGTGCATATAAAAGATCCCTTGCTAATGAAAAAATGTAACAGGTTTCCTCTGATAACGAGTCAGAATGACCAAATGTTTGACATCCAGTAGCCAGTGATTAATTAATCAATGTGCTCTAGTGGTGTCGTTAAACAAAACATTCTTTAAAGGCACAGACCCAAATTTAAGCCCATAAAAATTAACACTAAGTTTATACAAACCTGCAACACACATTTCGATATGGTTATAACAGAGAAGCTGAAGTCTGTGGTGTTTAAACAAGGAAATACCGTCAAAAATAACTAGAGCGTGTCTCATTAACCATTACTTCTCAGACAACATTTGGATATGGTTTTAACAGAGAAGCTGAAGTCTGTGATGTTTAAACAGGGAAATACCGTCAAAAGTAACTAGAGCGTGTGTCGTTAACCATTACTTTGTAGACAACATTTGGATATGGTTATAACAGAGAGAAGCTGAAGTCTTTGATGTTTAAACAGGGAAATACTGTCAAAAATAACTAGAGCTTGTCTCGTTAACCATTATTTCTTAGACGATTGTGTGTTTTTAAAAACTAGGATATTTAGCTTTAACTAAGAATGCTTGTTTTGATTGCAGGCAGCTACTTCTGTTATGACAACCCGGCCGCTCTACAGGACACGATGATGAAGGATCTGAACCTGAATGAGGGAAAGTTCATGCAGTTTTACTCCTGGTATTCTTGGCCAAACGTCATCCTGTGTTTCTTCGGGGGATTCCTTATCGACCGAGTCTTCGGTGTTCGCATGGGCGCCATCATCTTCAGTTGTTTCGTCACTGTTGGACAGGTGGGTGTGAGAGATACTCAGAATTACAGTGAATTTGATACTGAGAGCATAATTTGCTGCTTTCCTGTACAATGCAGGCTTCTGAGAATTGAAAATGAGCGTAACCCATTTATCAGTTACGCAAAAACAAATTTAGGTAACCCATTTCCTTTTTGCATAACCCGTTAAGTCCATGTAAATGGTGTCCTTATTTCAATACGCTAACGAAAAATATGTCACACGCAAAATTAGACTTGCACGTGATCAAACAGGAAGGGGTGCGTAGTAGAAGAATTTAGGCCATCCCATTGGCTGTTGGGATGTTTGGACCAGTCTACTAACCGTAGAGAATATGGGTTTATTTTCCATTACAATCATAGTTCCGTGAATACTATATTAAAGGTTGTGGTAGGTGCTGTCCTGTTTACAGGGAAGTATTTTACTGTTCCAGTACGTCTGTTGAGTTAATTACTGTGGGTGACACCTTATGGCCCCATGCTGAGGTATGTATCCAAGGCTTAATCGTAAGAATTTGTGGCAGATACATGGCAAGTTTAAAATGTTTTGCAGTAAATTTGAGCCTGCCTGCACCAATTTTTAAACAAATAAACACAAAATACAAAATGCAACAAATAAACCCAAAATTTTAAACAAAAAAAATGATCCTTTCAACAGCAATATTTTTATCCAATTGTGAAAAACTGCTATCAGTAAAGGCCTTGACCTGCAATTGCTGTCGGTGCCACCATTAAATTCGAGTCCTGCGTATCCCTTTCATTCATTTAATAATAATATGGATTTTATTAATTTTCTACACTTTTCCAGGTTTTGTTTGCCCTGTCATATCACAGTGTTCGAGCTTTGCGTTTTCCTTTCATTCATTTAATAATAATATGGATTTTATTAATTTTGTACTCTTTTCCAGGTTTTGTTTTCCCTGGGAGCTTTGTTCAACTTGTTTTGGCTGATGTGTGCTGCTCGCTTTATTTTTGGGTGAGTTTTCTATTAATGCAGTTTGAAAACCGAGATGGACTAAATTTATGAAGCCAGTTTTTCTTAAAGCTGCAGACCCTAGTTTCCCGTCCCAGGGTTGGTCACTGGTGAAGTCGGAGGCTGGACCTGGGATGCGGGTGCCTGAACCTTATGGATAGGGGCACGTTACTAGAGTTCCCGTCCCCATTCCTAATTTGAACCCATGAAAAAAACATTAAGTTTGGTTAATCTACAAACGTGTAACACATTTGGATAAAATTACAGTAGAGTGAATATAGTCTATGGTGTTGAATTGAGGAAATATTCCTTAAAATAGAATAGAAAGAAATCTTTTATTTAACAACACACTCAACACATTTTATTTACGGTTATATGGAAAGGAAGGAAGGAGATGTTTTATTTAACGATGCACTCAACACATTTCATTTACGGTTATATTGGCATCGGACATATGGTTAAGGACCACACAGATATTGAGAGAGGAAACCTGCTGTCGCCACTACATAGGCTACTCTTTTTCAATTAGCAGCAAGGGTTCTTTTATATGCACCATCCCACAGACATGGTAGGAGATACCACAGCCTTTGATGTACCGGTCGTGGTGCACTGGCTGGAACAAGAAATAGCTCAATGTGCCCACCGGCAAGAATAGATCCCAAACTGACCGCGCATCAAACGAGCACTTTATCACAGAGCTACGTTCCGCCCCTAAAAATAGAATAGAGCTCATCTCTAACTATTACTTCTCAGAGGTAAATGTTTAAAAAAAAAATTAAATGCATTATGTGGTGTTAGAAATACAAGCATGACCAGATATGCTTTGGATGCATGGAACTGAATAAACAATAAAATATTGGTAATTTCATGCGCTTGCGTTTAACATGATGTCGTTGGTAATATATGACGTCATATTAATGTGAGGTGGTGACATGAGGTCATTAGACACAGTTTTAAATTAATATTTTGTCATTAAAACCTTCATTTTAAAAGCTATCTTGTTAATTTGTAGTGTTAAATTTTATTTAACACATGAAACAAACACGGCAAATATGATACTGTAGTTTATTCATGACAAAATGGTCAAATAAAAAGGTTACTTGTTCAGCCATCTTTGTCTGTTCGTGTAAAATAATGGTTTATTTACCGAATGAATGAGAGAAAAAGACCATCATATGCGGTCATGTGGGATAGATAAAGTACACCTGAGGTGGTAAAAATTTCGATCTGGGATGAGGCTTGACAAAGATGGCTGAACAAGTAACCTTTGTATTTGACCATTTTGTCATGAATAAACTACACTATCGTATTTGCCGTGTTTGTTTCATGTGTTAAATAAAATTTAACACTATAAATTAACAAGATAGCTTTTGAAATGAAGGTTTTAATAACAAAATATTAATTTAAAACCTCACATTAATATGACGTCATATATTACCAATGACGTCATGTTGAACACAAGTGCGTGATATCCCATGTGAGATAGAAATTTCTTATATGACTTTCTTTCATGGGATAGCTCTGTCCCATATACCTGAGGATGAGAGAAATAGAGATTATTATACGAGCTTGTGTGTCGTACTGATTTTACGAAATGAGTGTCAGGATTTTTGTATTGCCCGTGCGAGAGCGGGGGTAATACATGAATCATGACACAAGTTTCCTAAACTCGGTATGACTCACGCCCGAGTGTAATAATGTCTTTACTATCAATATTATTATTGTTGTTTTCTTTATGAATAACAACTCAAAATGTTTCAGCCACAACTAGAAAGAGGCACCGAAATGACGTCATATTTCAAATGCACAGTCTCAGCTAAGACTGGAGAAGCAACGTCATGTTATGATGTCGCTTCCCCAGATTATGTCATTACACTTGTTATTACACGTGTGCTTCGTATGATTATTATTAACTCGGTTATGTTGAACCATATGGATATTAAAGCAGATGTAATACACATGTAGTGAAAAATATGTGTTTAAAAAAAACTACTGTCTGTTACTCAAAATACAGGTGTTTAAGCAATTGTAAACGTATGTAGTTATACATGTGTAAGACTAAAACCGCAGGCCTTAGGATTTCAATTTCATGGGAAACACTTTTTCTGTTTCGTGCCTTGTGATCATGGGAACCCAACGGAAACTGTTTTTAGGTTTCATGAAAACAAGTCGTAGGAATCCATTTTTAATACCATTGATTTAAATTATTCTTATCGCAAACATGTTTTTAAACTCAATATAAAGTTGATTTCATCACACCCTCTCATTATATGCATGTTGTTATGATTTTGACAGCTAAACAACAATAATAGTTTAGGCTTACGTCATTTCCTCCCATAATGGAACTATAGGAAATAGTCGGGCCTATTTGATTGCCACCTTCATTTCGCAAGTACATGCATGACATCAACTTTTTGTTTATTTTAGTAATAGTAGTCAAAAGGTTAAATATTTTCTACAAAATTATATTTGAATTTAAATACTATTTCTTGACCCTCATATTTAAGAGATACACTACAAATAATTAGTGCCAGTAATTTTGGTTCATATGTGTAAAGCGTTTGATTGAGCGTGTGTTCGAACTTGATTCAGGTTTACCTGAACCGGAACACTTGAGAAGTTTGGTTAACACAACTATGCAGATCGGATCTTGTCATTGTGTCAAACACACTCTTCAGTAGTGTGATATTAGAAACATAATTTTTTTTTTTTTTTTTAAATATATATGTTATTTTCGTAGAATAGTCATGGGAAACAAAATTTTGGTTCCATGATTTTACCGACACGCTACCGGAAACGATAATTACGGTAAAATCGAAAGGCCTGAAACCGGCTTTGTAAAGTGGGCCCATTATGTTTTCTTGACCAGTGTAATTTTTATGTTGATTAGTGTGTGATGCATTTTATTATTCAAGTGATTCAACATAACCGAGTTGATAATAAACATACGAAGCACACATGTAATAACAGTGTAATCTCGTAATTTTGGGCAGCGACGTCATGACATTGCTTCTCCAGTTCTAGCTCAGACTGTGCATTTGAAATATGTCATCATTTCGACGTCTCTTTCTAGTTGTGGCTGAAATATTTTGAGTTGGATCTTGTTATTCATAAAGAAAACAACAATAATAATATGGATAATAAAGAAATAGTTACACTCGCGTGTGAGTCGTACTGATTTTTATGAAACTCATGTCAGGATTCATGTATTACCCTTGCTCTTGCTCGGGCAATAAAAAAATCCTGACACTTATTTCGTAAAATCAGTACGACACACAAGCTGGTATAATAATCTCTACATACTGCCCACAGCCAAAGTAGCCAGTGGCTAAATGGCTACAACATTTAGTATTTAGCTAATATAATTTTATTTAACTTTCGTAATATTTTTTAATGTTATACTCTACATATATTTAAAGATTGGCTCAAACTAAATTATTCCCAGTGGACGTGAACTCTGATATATAGATTTGTGCTAGTTTTCTGAATAGTCATTTCGTTTCAACTTATTTTCGTGCTTATATCCATTTAAGGTTCAAGCATGCTGTCCTGGGCACATACCTCAGCTATCTGGGCTGTCTGTCCATGACAGTGGGTTAGTGGTTAGTGAGAGAGAAGAGGGTATATTGTCCTTACACCTACCCATTAATCCCTTAAGACATCACTCTAGGTGAGAGCCGGTACTGGGCTGCGAACTCTGTACCTACCAGCCCATAGTCCAATGGCTTAACCACTGCACCACCGAGAATTTACAGAAAGATTTTATAACCACAAAGGGATCATCAAGTATGGGTGCAATGAATTATCTCCCCTACCAATGATGTATTAAGTTTTTGTTTGTAAATGATTGATATTGTAGATTTATTGTAAGTTTTTAAAATTTTATTTAGTAATATTTCTATATTCAGAATGCAAATATACTAGCATTGCTAAATGTTCTTTATTGAATATATTTCAATTTAACTAAAGTCATGAGGCTTTTTCTCAATAATTATGTCAATACTGTTGTTACCCACAAAATGTTTTGTGACATTTTGTCATACAAGTAATTAACTTCTATAAATTACATATTATTGTTATCTTTCTTTTCAGTATTGGCGGAGAATCACTGGCTGTTGCACAGAACACATATGCTGTCAAATGGTTTCAAGGGAGAGAACTCAACATGGTTTTTGGTCTTCAGCTTAGTTTTTCTCGAGTTGTAAGTTGTAATTTATGATTGAAACTTTTCCACACAGGCAAAATTGCAATTTTTAGCTTCTTACAGCAGTTTTAACTCCTGAACTTTTGCCACAAATAAATACAAAATTCATAATAGTAATTTTTTCAACCAATAGCAATAATTTTATCCAGTTGTAAAAGGCAGCCATTGATAGAGCACCTGACCCCCGACTAATCATATCATAGCTATGACAGTTGCCTTCAGTGTTGCCATTAAGTTTGAGCCCTGTTGAAGTTAAAGCTTGCTCGGAATGTGCGCATAAAACTCTATGACCTGACCTGACCTATATTGTTTTGTTCTTTGTTTTATTTTATTTTATTTCATTTTTTTGTTGTCAGGGCAGCACAGTTAACATGAATGTAATGCAGCCGGTGTATCGTTTTGTCAGCGAAAGTTATACAGGATACACATGTCTAGGTGTCTCATTGTTTGTAGGTAAGTTCTTAGAGCAACAGTTATTTGCTTTTAGGTTTTACACACACACACACACACACACACAATCCACTACCAGTTCAGCCTAAGGGGACTAAGGTTTTAACAACATCTGTCCATCTGTCTGTCTGTCCAATGGGGCGGGACATAGCTCAGTGGTAAAGCACTCACCTGATGTGTGGTCAGTCTAGGATCAATGCCACTCAGTGGTCCCATTGGGCTATTTCTCGTTCCAGCTAGTGCACCATGTATGTACAATCCCCCAGTCTGTGGGATTGTTCATATAACAGATCTCTTTCTACCTATGGAGAAATGTAGCGGCTTTCCTCTTTTAAATTGTGTCAGCTCTGGGAGAGCAAAACATTTCGCCAAACTATCTAAAAAAAAAAAAAAAAAAACCCCAAAAACCCAGAGTTATTTTCCAACAAAACACCAGTTATTACATTAACTGTTTTTGCCAAATGAAAATAAAATTCGCCAATTGTTTCTAAAATTCACAATTGGCGAATTTGGCGAGTGGCAGAGCTAGCCCTGAGAATTACCAATGTTTGACATCCAATAGCCGGTGATTATTAAATCAATGTGCTCTAGTGGTGTCGTTAAACGAAACAAACTTTTAACTTTGTCTGTCTGTCCATCTTTCCCATATAAGTTTTTTTGTACTTTGGTGTTTTTTTGCAATGCTTTAAGATATCGGGGTGTAATTTTATTTATAGCTTGGTCATGTTCTGTTACAGATCATGTATAACATTCATGAGGATTTGGCCATTTTGACAGAGTAATGGCCCTTGAACTTAGAAGATATGAATTTTGTTCGGACCAATATGGGACTGGTATTGCTTTAGCAGCACTCTCACAATGGGAGTGGGATTTAGCTCAGTGGGTTGAGTACTCGCCTGAGGTGCTTGCGTTGCAGGATCGAACCACCTCGGTGAATCATTCAGCTGATTGGATTTTTTCTCGTTCCAACCAGTGCACCACAACTGAACAAAAGCCGTGGTATGTGTTTTCTTGTCTTTGGGAAGCGCAAATAAAAGATCCCTTGGTGCTAATCGGAAAGAGTAGCCCATGTAGTGGCGACAGCGGGTTTCCTCTCAAAATCTGTGTGGTCCTTAACCATATGTCTGACGCCATATAACTGTAAATAAAATGTGTTGAGTGCGTCGTTAAATAAAACACTTCTTTCTTTTCTTGTCTGTGGGAAAGTGCATATAAAAGATCCCTTGCTGCATCAGAAAAAATGTGGGTTCGAGTGACTACGAGTCAGAATTACCAAATATTTGACATCCAATAGCCGATGATTAATTAATTGATGTGCTCCAGTGGTGTCATTACACAAAACAAAACAAACTTTCACTCTCAGAATGCTTGTGTGATTGGTATTAGTTCCTTATTTTAATAAAAGGATCACTGTACTGTTCATGGAAGGACATTTGTATGCATTATTAATTTATGGAAATCTTTTGTTGATAAAGGAAAGGAAATGTTTTGTTTAACTCAACACATTTTATTTTTTTGTTGATAAATGCAGCACATTATTGTTCAAAATATAGCACAGGTTTTTATTTTCATGCTGACTTCTCAAACCTTGTCTCTATTGATGTTACTTATTTCAAAGGTTACTTTAAAATTATCATAGAATGACCAGTTACAAGATATATATTTTAATGCAAGATTTTCATTAATTTTTATGAAATTGAAAAAGCCTTTATTAGAAATATGAAAATATTATGAGATTTGACTACAACTTGGCCAAAAAAGTTTGTCTCGTTTTAACTTTACTTTATTATTTTATTTATCAATTTATTTTGATAGGTGAGGATGTGAACTGATCCAGATACAAGAATGCTAATTTTGTATTTATATAATAAAGCTAGTTATTTTTGTAATTTCATTTTCATAGTTAATTTATATTTGCAGCAAAAAAAAAGTGGGAAAAAAAATATGTACACAAATATTACCTGTTTTACATTATATGTTAATCTTATTTTACAGGTGCAGGAACGTGTGTCTTCTCTTTGTTGTGTGCGCTGTCGCTGGCATTCTTCGACAACCGCAATGATAGAATTTTAAAGCGAAGAGTGAAGACTACAGGTTGGTGCTGTCTGTAGTAGGGGCCCAGTAGTAAAGCGCTTATTTGATGCGTAGTCGGTTATCGGATCGATCCCGGCTGGTGGGTCTATTGGGCCATTTCTTGTTCTAGCCAGTGCACCACAGTTGGTATATCAAAGGCCGTGGTATGTGCTATCCTGACTGTCGGATGGTGCATATAAAGGATCCCTTACAACTAATGGAAAATGTAGCGGCTTTTCTCTCTAAGACTGTATGTCAAATTTACAAAATATTTCACATCCAATAGCAGATGATTAATAAATCAATGTGCTCTAGTGGTGTCGTTATACAAAACAAACTTTTAACTGTCTGTAGAAGCAATACAATTACATAACGCTTGGAGGGGATCTGTTATGTTTGTGTAATTGTTGTTAATTTCCGTAGTCCATAAAACTTTGGTGCAAAAAAGGTAAAAACAGTTTTGGAAATAACAAAAAGGTCCTGTTTTTTGTTTTTCTGTTTTTATGGGAAAATGCATATAAATGTCCTTTACTGCTATTTGATGGCAGAAGGTTTCCTCTCTAAATCTATAGAAAAAGTCATTAAACAAAACAGACTTCAGTCAGTGTGCAATTTTGGTTTAAAACATTTAAATGTCATACGGTCTCCCTGTTTGCAAATCTTTAGAGCCGGCCACCAACCCAGCGAGCCCTACTGTGTGCCTCCAGTAGAACAAAAGATACACCAATTGTTTTGCATGGAATCATGGAAAAGATTGCTATTCAAGACTGTGATTTCCTATGATTGTGATATACATGTATAGGTTGACACTGTCATTTCGAAGAATCAATGTAATTTGTACAAATAATTTTTACGAACCATGCAGGCTCGTGTGCTAGCCAAGCTAGAGAATCCTATATGATTTTTATGCGCCTCAGGCTCCCGGACTCTCCTCAAAATCACACACTACTTCAGTTAATATTTAATATTCCTTTCTTTTAAATGCAAACTAACTCAAATGAAGCCAAGAACACCAGTTGAATATGTTTTAATATCTGAACCATTTTGTTTTGTTGTAGATGAAATGATATGATTATCTGATGTGCAGTATTTCTCAATGAGTGTGTTTTAATCTCTGATCCATTTTGTTCTTTTATAGATGAAGTGATATGATTAACTGATGTGCAGTATTTCTCAATGAGTGTGTTTTAATATCTGATCCATTTTGTTGTAGATGAAGTGATATGATTATCTGACATGCGATATTTCTCACTGAATGTGTTTTAATCTCTGATCCATTTTGTTGTAGATGAAGTGATACGAATAGGCGATGTACGGTATTTCCCGGCCACCATGTGGTTGATATGCATCATCTGTGTCACATACTACGTCTCCGTGTTTCCCTTCGTTGGACTCGGATTGTGAGTATATCATATATGTTCACTTTATAATATTAAGTTACGACTGGTAGGTACTGGATTCACATCTCTATTGTTTTCCCCGGGGGCGGGACATAGCCCAGTGGTAAAGCATTCGCTTGATGCACGGTCAGTCTGAGATCGATCCCCATCGGTGGGCCCATTGGGCTATTTCTCGCTCCAGTCAGTGCACCACGACTGGTGTATCAAAGGCTGTGGTATGTTATCCTGTCTGTGGGATGGTGCATATAAAAGATCCCTTGCTGCTAATCGAAAAGAGTAGCCCATGAAGTGGCGACAGCGGGTTTCCTCTAAATATCCATGTGGTGCTTAAGCATATGTCTGACACCATATAACCGTAAATAAAATGTGTTGAATGCGTCGTTAAATAAAACATTACCTTCCTTCTATTGTTTTCCCCAAGCTTGTTTTAAGATGGTGTGGCACCATGCCTCAGTTGTCTAGCACCATCTTGCCTTAATCAGCGCCATGCTTTTCTGAGATTAAACAAGCAGGTTTTTTAGTAATTCTAAAATTCCCTTTATAAGACACTCAGAAAGGTATTATTAATTAATAAAATGTGTCTGTTATATATTTTGCCTTTCATTTATTAAAACAAGCACATGCCCCAAAAGTCTTCAGTCTACCATGCTTTGTCAAATTTCTAGGGAAAACACTACATCTTGGTACCGGCTCCCACCAAGAAAAAGTTGTAACCGACTAAGTTGTTAGGTGTAAGGCTACTACACTGAGTTCTCTCTCACTAACAACTAACCACTGTCCTGGAATTACAAAGCAGTTTTAAACTATACTAATACAGTTATTACAATTAACTATCGATGTACTGCTATCGAGACACCGACTTTCGCAACATAGTTTGATGTGTTTTTACACTACTATTAAACAAACATTGCTTTCCTTTTAGTGTAAGGATTGTAAGGAGTGTATGACTGCTCTGTGTCTAAGGTCGACGACAGTCACTTTTCACACCTTTGTTTTGCCGTTGTATGCAATAAATGTAGCATATCTTACCGTAATTTCACTTGAATTCCATATTTCGTAAAAGGTACAATTCAGGTGCATTAGTAATGCTCAAACAATTTTTTTTAAATAGCAATTTTGTATTGGGATTTTTCCAGCATTCTCAAAACGGAAACGTCGTTTATCCAGTTTATTGTTATTGTAAGGAGATGCAAAGTGACGTCATTGGAATACTGACATCATTCAAATTAAAAATTAGCTATATTATTACAATGCTTTGCCGCATTAAAATAAAAACCGGCTTTTAATATAGACCCCTATCAAATTTCTTTAACAAGCAGACAACTCTGTGTACAGGTTGGTATTTTTTTTTTTTTTCATAATTCCAGACAAAAAGATGAAAGAAATAATTAGTACCTTTTGTGAAATATATCATATCAAAAAATTGCTTTTGGATATGTTTTATTTATTGTGTACGAAGCCAAAACAAGGGTCCAAAAAAATTACTGTCGTCAACCTTAGTATTAATTTTAATTGTTAAATAATTTGTGTATTTTGTTTTGATACTAAACTACAATACAATAACATCTTTTTTCTTTTTCTTCTTTTTTGTTTTTGATGACAGAGTTTTCTTTGAAAACAAATGGAATCTATCCCCAACAGTCTCCAACAGTGTTAACAGGTAAAATAATAGATTTTAAAATATTGTAAGTAGTAAAGCTAAATGTCTTCTTTAACCTTCTGACTACTGCAGGCAAGATATCTCGCCCGACATCACACAAGTCAACACACCATACACTGTATACAGTGCATTCCCCAATTCATGACTGGCCT
Source organism: Gigantopelta aegis (assembly GCF_016097555.1). Classification (NCBI taxonomy): domain Eukaryota; kingdom Metazoa; phylum Mollusca; class Gastropoda; order Neomphalida; family Peltospiridae; genus Gigantopelta; species Gigantopelta aegis. The sequence continues at coordinate 9,089,971 of NC_054699.1, forward strand.
CGGTGGCGTCGTGGTTAAGCCATCGGTCAACAGGCTGATAGGTACCATTTTGCACACGGCACTCACCGGAAATAATAATAGACCAGCGGGAAATACATTAATTTTTGTTATTGGCAGCATTATTTTTTCATTTTTCACTGGAAAATACCTGGGAATTTTGAGTTGAAAAAAAGTAGTTTTTGCCAAGTTTTTCCACTTGACAACAATGGCAGCACGTTGCGGTCATTTTCAGGAATTGATAGCTGATTGTGCCAGCTAATTTGATAATAAATTTGACCATTTTACCAACAATGAAAATTACGAAATATTGGGATATATATCATACAGTGAAACCCCTCTAAACCGGACACCCTCAGGACCAATTAAAATGTCCGCTATCAAGAGGTATCCTGTTTATAGAGGTTACATTCTGTACAGATTTTTAAAAAAGGACCATGAAAAATGTCCGGTTTGGAGGAATTCCTGTTTACAGAGAGTCCAGTTTTAAGGGGTTTCACTGTAGTTTGTTTCCCCCAAAATATTCTAGTCATAAAAACACAGTTATTTGGAATAACAGCATCTGTAACTGTAAATAAGAATGTGTTGAATGCACTGATCATTAAATAAAACCATTCTTCCTTTCTTTGTTTACAGTCTCGTATACATCATCTCGGCCGTTGCCTCCCCATTGTTTGGTTTCCTCATCGACCGGTCGGGGAAGAATCTGTTCTGGGTGATGTTGGGCGTGATCGTCACCCTCGGCTGCCACGCCCTCCTCGCTTTCTCCTTTGTCACACCGTTTGCTGCAATGGTAACATATATTATTACCCATATGGTTACAAATATCTTCTTTTTTTTCTCTTTTTTTTATCCACTGCCCCCTTTCCTTTCTCTCCTTTTAAATTCCATCTCATTTCTTCCCGATCCGGCAACTCCTATCTTTCAACTTCTTTCGCTGTCCACCTCCACATCCCAGTTCTTGTCTCTCCAACCATGACAGGTGCTTGTCTCTTGTGGCTATCTGTGCCACACACATATCTTGGTACATATCAAAGTGATATGTCCCACTAGAATGCCAAGTGGGGCATAACACTTAGATGTCACACGATGACGTCATCGATTAGCCACTACAACCTTACAGGGACGTCAACGAAAACGAGATGAGTGATATAAATTAAGATCGATTATTAGTAATAAATAGGATATTAAACTCGCTACCATTTCGTATCATGTTTTTGTCCCTCGTGAAATAATTTTCATTGTCACTCGTTAAAGCTTGTGACAATTGGAAATTATTTCACCCGGGACATAAACATGATACGAAATGGAAGCTCATTTAATAGCCTATAAGTATATCCCATCCTCCTACAAAAATGTTTGGGTTTTTTTGTAAATAATTTCATTTTGGTTTGACAAGAAAAAACTAATTTTTAAAATATTTTTTGTCAAATTTAGAAAACAATCGGCTTAGAAATAAATAATTTGTAGTAAATTCCATAGTATGAAAAAAGCGTTCTCTGTGGGAAGGTTACTATAGATACAGTGTATAATGTTCAAACACTGCAATAACAGGCTCACCTGGGGTGATGGTGTCGTAGGATCGAACCACCTCAGTGGATTCATTCTCAGATGTATTTTTGTTTTCGTCCCAATCAGTACATCAAAGGCTGTGAATGTGCTGTCCTGTCTGTGGGAAAGTGCATATAAAAGATCCCTTGCTGTTAATAAAAAATGTAGCAGGTTTCCACTATGACTATTGGTAAAAAATTAACCAGATGTTTGACAGCTAATAGCCTGATGATTAATAAATCAATGTGCTCTAGAGGTGTTATTAAACAAAACAAAATGTTAACTTTACAATTATAACAATCCCATCCAATTTTCCCCATTTAATTTTTTTACTGTCCAAACCAGTGCTTCTCAACTGGTATATCAAAGGCTGTGGTATATGCTATGGGAAAGTGGATATAAAGAAAATATAATGGGTTTCCTCTGATGACTACAAGTGAGAATTACCAATGTTTGACATCCAATAACCAGTGATTAATAAATCAAGGTGTTCGAGTGGTGGTGTTAAACAAAACGGGTAAAGTGGTAAAGCGCTTGCTCGATACGTGGTCAGTCTGGGATCGATCCCTGTAGTTGGGCCCATTCGGCTAGTTCTCGTTCCAGCCAGTGCACCACGACTGATATATCAAAGGCTGTGGTATGTACTACCCTGTCTGTGTGATGGTGCATATAAAAGATCCCTTGCTACTAATAAAAAAGAGTAGCCCATGAAGTGGCGACAGCGGGTTTTCTCTCTCAATATCTGTGTGGTCCTTAACCATATGGTCTGACGCCATATAACCGTCAATACAATGTGTTGAGTGCGTCGTTAAATAAAACATTTCTTTCTTTGTTAAACAAAACAAATTTTTAACAATGACAAAATATCTCAAGAAAGGAATAAATAATTTTTTTTAATCTTATTTAATAAATTATGTAAATATATTTTTGCATCTAAAAACATCCATATTTAAAGAATTGTAGCTAAGGTTAATTGTAGTGACTTAAGGTGAGTTTTACAACTGGCACCGTAAACTTTACAGCTGTTCCACAAATCAACCGTATGGTAGTCGTAAGTGCCCCTTTAATGATTAAAATCTTCTTTGCTAAGAAATACAAATTAGTTAAATAATAAATTGGTTACCCACTTTTCGGGACCTCTTGGATGTATTCATTGGTATTAGACATCCATGAAGTAACTTTGTCAGTTTATTTGCTAAATGATATTGCCGAATGCTTAAGACATGAGAGTTATCTCTCGTATTTTCTTGTGAAGGTTGTATTGCCTAGAATGTTTTTCATCGAACGCCAAGTTTCATAAAAGGTATTTGGTATATATTGGATCCATTATTACACAAAAAGTTAGTATCCTTCTTAGAAAATGGTCAGATCATCAGTTAACTGCCATTTGACAGCTATGCTAATGGCTAACAACTGCCTAGTACCTATTGTAAATTTTTACAGTAATTTACGACGATAGCAAGCTACGCCTGATCGTGGAACGGGCTGGCAGTCGTAGAAAAAAATTAAGGTTGCAATGATAGGTATTTACGATGATAGTAGTGCTAAGAAATTGAAACGGGGCCAAGTCCATATTTTAGAAGCTATCTACGATATCGTAAAACTATTGCTATGATGTCACTATGGCATGGGCTGTAGCACCAAGATAGATTCGACAATCTTTAGCCGGTGTATAAAGTTGCCTGTACTTGTTTTCAATCTGTTTGAAATATCTGTTTTTTAATTTCAGAGTATTATGGGTTTATCATACTCAGTTCTAGCCAGCGCCCTTTGGCCGATGGTTTCCTTAGTGATACCACAACATCAGCTGGGAACAGCATATGGAATGTAAGTACTCTTGTTTCAAGTTTCAGCCTCAGACTGGGATCTCAAATCTAGCTTGGGGGCGGGACGAAGCCCAGTGGTACAGCGCTCGCTTAATGCGCGGTCAGTCTAGGATCAATCCCCGTCGGTGGAACCATTGGGCTATTTCTCGTTCCAGCCAGTGCTCCACAACTGGTGTAACAAAGGCCATGGTATGTACTATCCTGTCTGTGGAATGGTGCATATAAAAGATCCCTTGCTGCTAATCGAAAAGAGTATCCCATGAAGTGGCGACAGCAGGTTTCCTGTCTCAGTATTTATGTGGTCCGTAACCATGACCGACGCCATATAACTGTAAATAAAATATGTTGAGTGTGTCATTAAATAAAACATTTCCTTCTTTCAACTGTCTGCAGATCAGCATTTGAATTAACGTAACCCATTATCTGTTCGACCGTTGATGATGAATGTTTAGTTTTTATTCCATTTAGAATTCAACATCCTATACTGGTCAGACATCTCAGCAGGGATGAAAGTTCACTGCCTTTCGGCGGAATTCCGCCTTTTTGTTGCGCCAAATGTTTGTTTTTTTAATCCGCCCCTTTTCAACTTTCATTCGTTCCGCCTAAAATTTTCGGAGTTTACATCCAACTTTAGATCTAACATGGCTGCGCCCATTGTGGCCGCCATATTTGTTTATTCACCATTGGCCAGATTTGTCTCGCGAAGTATCATCTGCGCGAGACCAATGCGCAGATCATATACATTGGTCGCGTCATGTTGGACAAAATGGTGGTATTGTTTGCGAATGCGAGTAGGTTCGCAAAATCGGTCAACCTGGTGTTGCCGTTTGTGCTTGGTGCAATGACAGGGTGAAATACGGCGGAAAAGGCAAATCACACTTGAAAAAGCATGCGAGTAAAAACCAGCATGTCTACGCCAGTGCATCCTCGGCCAAAGACATATCCATAATTTGGTAAAATTATTTCAGCCCTTTTGGGGAAAAGTCACTTTCATCCCTGTCTCAGAAAGCTGAAGTGTGTGCCTGTGACAGCATGCTTGAATCTTCATTAAAAAACATTGGCTATAATATGCATTTAATGTCTGAACTAAAACGAACTCTCTTTCCTCTCTTTTTTTTTCTTCAGTATGCAAGCTATTCAGAACTTGGGACTCGCAGTTGTTTCCCTTGTTGCTGGGATGATTGTCGATAATAACGGCTATTTGATTCTAGAAGTATTCTTCATGGCCTGGTTATCACGTAAGTGTAACACGTTTCTTGTGGTTAACTCCATAATCACAGCTAACCAAAATCATTTTAAAATTTAAGAGAGTGTAATATAAACCATAACATACAGAACGATAACAAATCTTACACTAGCCTATCTCTGTTCTCAAGACTTACAAAAGCATGCTTCAAACTTAACCTTTAGACTTTGGATTAATTTTGGACAAAAAACCATGTTGAGTAAAAGTTTTATAAATACATAAAATAAAGTTTATATTTTAGATCAGTTAATGTTGAGTAAAATTAGGCAATTTTTTTTTAAAGTGGCGTTTACTTCAGGGCATTTGTGGCCAGCTGTCCAGTATTTATGTCCATTATTCCATTTTATGACCAGATGTTTTTCAAGAAAACAAACTACGATTCATATCCCAATATTTGGTGATTTTTGTTGTTGGTAAAACATTCAAATGTATTTTTTAATTAGCTGTCACAATCAGATATCGATTCCTCAAAATGACTGTGATGTTCCAACATTGTTCTCCAGCAAAAATATTTGCAGAAAATCACTTTGTCAACTCAAAATACCCAGGTATTTTCCATTGAAAAATGAAAACGTAAAGCTGCCATACTCTGAAGTAAACAGCAGGAAATTGGGAATTGTGTAATGCAATGTATACAGTGTGCAGTATGTCGACTGGCGCGATGTCAGGCACGATATCTCACCTGCAGTAGTCAGAAGGTTAAATGACTAAAAACAAGAAGACAGTTTCAGTGGGTGCAGGGTTGGGAGGGTCAGGTGGTGGTGGTATGAGCACATGCATTTATAATTCAATCATCTTTCCACGATCACTTCTGTTTCAATAATTCTTAATTTTTCTCTTTAAACTCGTTTTTGAAATCTCTGTTTTTGAAATTTTGTTTTTTATTTTTCAGTGGCTCTGATAGCATCTGTAATACTGTATCTTGTGGATGCTTCAAAAGGTTTGTTGGTTTCTCTCTCAGATAATGTTTTTACTGGTTTTCCTCTCTGTGTCTTTTTATCTACAAAATTTAGTATTATTTACTACAGATCAACCAGTATTGTGGAAATGTGAAATCCAAGAACTTATATAACATTAAAGAGACATACCCTAGTTTTTAAACACTAAGGTATATTTTTTACTATTAGAGCTGTTTTTGATAATTGAAATCATACTTTATACAGCAATGGATAATCTAAACAATAAGATCTAAGTATACTTAGATTTTATTGTTTAGATTATCCATTTCCGTATATCCGAAGAGTTTCTGGTCAACCTGGGCCCCGTTCCACGAAGCAGTCTTAGTCCTAAGATCACATTAAGAGCATGACTACATTACACACTTAAGTTGATCTTATCGTTAAGATTGCGTCATGGAATGGGGCCCTGGTGTTTTTAATATCATAAAATGATTTTTTCATATTTTTAAAAATGCAGGTGTGTCTGAGAAATAACAGATGTGGAGTCCAAGTTTTAGTCTATTTTTTAAAGGTGTTTCATTGTCACAGATTCTTGTTTCACTCTGTTGTAATTTTATCCAAATTTGTCAGAGGTTCGCAGTTTAACTAAACTTTAGTGTCCATTTTTACGGGTTGAAACTAGGGTCTGCTTCTTTAATGTTAAAAAGTAACCAATGTTTATTTATGATGAAATATTTGAGGATGAAATTTATAAGACCCCTACTTTAATTTGTTTTTTAATTTAAATTTCAGGAGGTAAATTAAATTTATCAGCTCGGAAACGAAAATTGATGATGGAAAAGGAGATAGAAAAGTGAGTGAATTTTTTTTTTTTGGGGGGGGGGGGGGGGACAATGTTTTTAATCTTGGGGGTTGGTGTGTTTTTTTAGTAAAAGTTTGGCAAATTTAAAAAAGACCTAAAAATGTATGATGCAAACACGACTACAATTATAAATGTTTACCATCAACTGCCTTCGTACAATATCCAAATCTGTTAAAATGTTTGTTTTGTTTAACGACACCACTAGAGCACATTGATTTATTAACCATCGGCTATTGGATGTCAGACATATGGTCATTTTTGACATAGTCATAGAAAGGAAACCCACTACATTTTTTGATTAGTAGCAAGGCATTTTTTATATGCACCATCCCACAGACAGGATAGCACATACCATGGCCTTTGATATACCAGTTGTGGTGCACTGGCTAGAACGAGAAATAGCCCAATGGGCCCACCGACGGGGATCGATCCCAAACCGACTGCCATCAAGAGAGCGCTTTACCACTGGGCTACGTCCCACCCAACATTAAATGAGTATAATGTAATAGAAGATGATGGAAACTTGTTGTGGGTTGTATTGGAAACTTGTTGTGGGTTGTATTGGAAACTTGTATTGGAAACTTGTTGTGGGTTGTATTGGAAACTTGTTGTGGGTTGTATTGGAAACTTGTTGTTGGTTGTATTGGAAACTTGTGGGTTGTATTGAAAACTTGTTGTGGGTTGTATTGTAAACTTGTATTGGAAACTTGTTGTTGGTTGTATTGTAAACTTGTTGTGGGTTGTATTGTAAATTTGTTGTGGGTTGTATTGTAAACTTGTTATGGGTTGTATTGTAAATTTGTTGTGGGTTGTATTGTAAACTTGTTGTGGGTTGTATTGGAAACTTGTTGTGGGTTGTATTGGAAACTTGTTGGTTGTATTGGAAATTTGTTGTTGGTTGTATTGGAAATTTGTTGTGGGTTGTATTGGAAATTTGTTGTGGGTTGTATTGGAAACTTGTTGTGGGGGTTGTATGAAACTTGTTGTGGGTTGTATTGGAAACTTGTTGTGGGTTGTATTGGAAACTTGTTGTGGGTTGTATTGGAAACTTGTGGGTTGTATTGGAAACTTGTTGTGGGTTGTATTGGAAACTTGTATTGGAAACTTGTTGTTGGTTGTATTGTAAACTTGTTGTGGGTTGTATTGGAAACTTGTTGTGGGTTGTATTGGAAACTTGTTGTGGGTTGTATTGGAAACTTGTGGGTTGTATTGAAAACTTGTTGTGGGTTGTATTGGAAACTTGTATTGGAAACTTGTTGTTGGTTGTATTGTAAACTTGTTGTGGGTTGTATTGTAAATTTGTTGTGGGTTGTATTGTAAACTTGTTATGGGTTGTATTGGAAATTTGTTGTGGGTTGTATTGGAAACTTGTTGGTTGTATTGGAAATTTGTTGTTGGTTGTATTGGAAATTTGTTGTGGGTTGTATTGTAAACTTGTTGTGGGTTGTATTGGAAACTTGTTGTGGGGGTTGTATTGTAAACTTGTTGTGGGTTGTATTGGAAACTTGTTGTGGGTTGTATTGGAAACTTGTTGTGGGTTGTATTGGAAACTTGTTGTGGGTTGTATTGGAAACTTGTTGTTGGTTGTATTGGAAACTTGTGGGTTGTATTGGAAACTTGTTGTGGGTTGTATTGGAAACTTGTATTGGAAACTTGTTGTTGGTTGTATTGGAAACTTGTTGTTGGTTGTATTGGAAACTTGTGGGTTGTATTGTAAACTTGTTGTGGGTTGTATTGGAAATTTGTTGTGGGTTGTATTGTAAACTTGTTGTGGGTTGTATTGGAAACTTGTTGTGGGGGTTGTATTGGAAACTTGTTGTGGGTTGTATTGGAAACTTGTTGTTGGTTGTATTGGAAACTTGTGGGTTGTATTGGAAACTTGTGGGTTGTATTGGAAACTTGTATTGGAAACTTGTTGTTGGTTGTATTGGAAATTTGTTGTGGGTTGTATTGGAAACTTGTTGTTGGTTGTATTGGAAACTTGTTGTGGGTTGTATTGGAAACTTGTGGGTTGTATTGGAAACTTGTTGTGGGTTGTATTGGAAACTTGTATTGGAAACTTGTTGTGGGTTGTATTGGAAACTTGTTGTGGGTTGTATTGGAAACTTGTTGTTGTTTGTATTGGAAACTTGTGGGTTGTATTGAAAACTTGTGGGTTGTATTGGAAACTTGTATTGGAAACTTGTTGTTGGTTGTATTGTAAACTTGTTGTGGGTTGTATTGTAAATTTGTTGTGGGTTGTATTGTAAACTTGTTATGGGTTGTATTGGAAATTTGTTGTGGGTTGTATTGGAAACTTGTTGGTTGTATTGGAAATTTGTTGTTGGTTGTATTGGAAATTTGTTGTGGGTTGTATTGGAAACTTGTTGTGGGGGTTGTATTGTAAACTTGTTGTGGGTTGTATTGGAAACTTGTTGTTGGTTGTATTGGAAACTTGTTGTTGGTTGTATTGGAAACTTGTGGGTTGTATTGGAAACTTGTTGTGGGTTGTATTGTAAACTTGTATTGGAAACTTGTTGTTGGTTGTATTGGAAACTTGTTGTGGGTTGTATTGTAAACTTGTTGTTGGTTGTATTGGAAACTTGTTGTGGGTTGTATTGTAAACTTGTTGTGGGTTGTATTGTAAACTTGTTGTTGGTTGTATTGTAAACTTGTTGTGTGTTGTATTGGAAACTTGTATTGGAAACTTGTTGGTTGTATTGGAAACTTGTTGTGGGTTGTATTGGAAACTTGTTGTGGGTTGTATTGGAAACTTGTTGTTGGTTGTATTGTAAACTTGTTGTGGGTTGTATTGGAAACTTGTTGTTGGTTGTATTGGAAACTTGTATTGGAAATTTGTTGTGGGTTGTATTGTAAACTTGTTGTGGGTTGTATTGGAAACTTGTTGTGGGTTGTATTGGAAATTTGTTGTGGTTGTATTGTAAATTCGTTGTTGGTTGTATTGTAAACTTTGCTTGTGTTTGATTTGTTGTTGGTTGTATTGTAAACTTTGCTTGTGTTTGATTTGTTGTTGGTTGTATTGTAAACTTTGCTTGTGTTTGATTTGTTGTTGGTTGTATTGTAAACTTTGCTTGTGCTTTGCTTGTGTTTGATTTGTTGTTGGTTGTATTGTAAACTTTGCTTGTGCTTTGCTTGTGCTTTGCTTGTGTTTGATTTGTTGTTGGTTGTATTGTAAACTTTGCTTGTGCTTTGCTTGTGTTTGATTTGTTGTGGGTTGTATTGTAAACTTTGATTGTGTTTGATTTGTTGTGGGTTGTATTGTAAACTTTGCTTGTGTTTGATTTGTTGTTGGTTGTATTGTAAACTTTGCTTGTGCTTTGCTTGTGTTTGATTTGTTGTTGGTTGTATTGTAAACTTTGCTTGTGTTTGATTTGTTGTTGGTTGTATTGTAAACTTTGCTTGTGTTTGATTTGTTGTGGGTTGTATTGTAAACTTTGCTTGTGTTTGATTTGTTGTGGGTTGTATTGTAAACTTTGCTTGTGTTTGATTTGTTGTGGGTTGTATTGTAAACTTTGCTTGTGTTTGATTTGTTGTTGGTTGTATTGTAAACTTTGATTGTGTTTGATTTGTTGTTGGTTGTATTGTAAACTTTGCTTGTGTTTGATTTGTTGTGGATTGTATTGTAAACTTTGATTGTGTTTGATTTGTTGTTGGTTGTATTGTAAACTTTGATTGTGTTTGATTTGTTGTTGGTTGTATTGTAAACTTTGATTGTGTTTGATTTGTTCTTGGTTGTATTGTAAACTTTGCTTGTGTTTGATTTGTTGTGGGTTGTATTGTAAACTTTGCTTGTGTTTGGGTTGTATTGTAAACTTTGCTTGTGTTTGATTTGTTGTTGGTTGTATTGTAAACTTTGATTGTGTTTGATTTCTGGGGCTGAATGTAGCCCAGTGATAAAGTGCTTGCTTGATGCATGTTTGTTTTGGGATCGATCCCTGTCAGTGGGCCCATTGGTGCATATAAAACATCCCTTGCTACTAATGGAAAAATGTAGCGGGTTTAATTAAATTACCAAATGTTTGACATCCAACAGCCGATGATTAATAAATCAATGTGCTCTGGTGGTGTCATTAAACAAAACACACTTTTAACTTTGTTTTTTTTTAAATATATTTGGAGGATTATTTTTATATTTTTCAGGAGTGAAATAGTGAATTGAAGACCAGTAGACCAGAGACATGTCAAGGGAACTCTTAAAAGAATGTTAATTAAAGACAAGTGTCTTCATAACTAGTTTTATGAAATACTCCACACTAGGCAGAGGAGCTAGTCACAGTCTAACTGTGGAACTTTGTTCTCTTTTTTTTCTTTTTTGCACAAACATATAAATAATATATATTTTTACAGATTTTGTTGAGTATTGGTGTTAGATAGAACATTTCAGCAGAAATCTGGTAGCAAATTTACGTCAACCGGTGGTTTTCTTGTGACTTGTTTTCTTTAGTAATATAATTGTAATATGCTGTTTTATCAAATAGAAAAGGTGCGTGTATGTTCTTTTGTGTGTGGGTTATGTTGTGTGTTTTTGTCTTTTAAGTGAAATGCTTGAGTATGTCTTACGGTTGCAACCCACCATTAGCTTTTGTATGCATTTCAATGCACAATCATCCCACCCTCAAGCCAGAGCTCCACCTTATTTTGACAACCAGTAGTAGATGATTCAATCATCCATGTGCTCTGGTGGTGGTGTTAAAACAGAACAAATTTAAACCTAATTTTGACCATTCTTGGATGTGAATCCAGTATTATCCAATAACATAACCACTGCACTATGGAGGCATCACATTTATATGAGTTACTGCAGTCATTCGTGAGAGTTAATGTAACCCTCTTTCATATTAAGCTTTTTGTTGCATATCAATAGTAAGTTGTTTACTCCACAGTAAACATCAGTCTTTCACATTTGGTTGTAAACAAAATGCTCAATGTAATTAATGGTAGATTTTTTGGTGTTTATTAATTGTTTTCAAAAAACCTTACCATCTGTTAATGAATGAATGAATGAATGATTGATTGAAATTAATTGTGGATTTTTTGGTGTGTTTTTTTTTTCAAAATACTTTACCACCTGTCAATGAATGAATGAATAAATGAATGAATGAAATTAATTGTGGATTTTTTGGTGTGTTTTTTTTTCAAAATACTTTACCACCTGTTAATGAATGAATGAATGAATGAATGAATGAAATTAATTGTGGATTTTTTGGTGTGGTTTTTTTTTCAAAATACTTTACCACCTGTTAATGAATGAATGAATGAATTATTAATTAATTAATGAACAGATGACTCTTGCCAACACACCAATACAAGTGATGCTAAACTGAAGTGTAGATATGCAATATTTCGTACATTTGACAATATACATTAAACCTATCATGCAGGGGACAATATTTCAAAATCTTAGGTAACTGCATGTCGGGTTTTTGCCTAGGTAACTGATTGTTCATTTATGTTAAGTAACCTAATCCTAACATCTGTGTCCTGCCGTACATGACATTCCAAATGTATTTTAAGTAGACTGTTTTTGTAAGGAGTTAGTTCTTCTCTATTCAGTCAACATTGATGAGTCACTTTTTGGACCCTTATTTTAGCTTCGTACACAATAAATAAAACATATCCAGCAGTAAATTTTTTATATATTGGACAAAAGGTACTTTTTATTTTTTTCATCTTTTAAAACTTAAAATTAATATTTTGTCTAGAATTAGGCAAAAAAAAATAATACCGACCTGTAAACAGTGTTGTCTGCTTGTTATGGTAATTTGACAGGGGTCAAGGTTAGTAGACCAGTTTGTATTTTAATGTGGCGAAGTATTGTAATAATATAGCTAATTTTGAGTTTGAATGACGTCAGTATTCCAATGACGTCACTTTGCACCTCTTTACAATAACCATAAACTGGGTACATGATGTTTCCGTTTTAAGAATGTTGGAAAAATTCCAATGCAAAATTGCTATTGAAAATGTTTTGTTTGAACATTACTAATGCACCTGAATGTATTTGAAGAAAATATTGTGATTAAAAAATTGTACCTTTTACGAAATATGGATTTCAAGTGAAATTATGGTAAAATATACTATATTTATTGGGTATGAAGCCAAAGCAAGAGTGCGAAAAGTTACTTTCGTCGACCTTACTATAAATTACGGTGCTACCTAGAGGTGAGTTCAGTAGATGAATGCCCCTTCATTGTTTATTTTTCCTTTACCGAGGGGCGGGACGTGGTATATCATATATGCTACCCTGTCTGTGGGATGGTGCATATAAAAGATCCCTTGCTGCTAATCAAAAAGAGTAGCCCATAAAGTGGAGACAGCAGGTTTTCTCTCAATATCTGTGTGGTCCTTAACCATATGTCTGATGCCATATAACCGTAAATAAAATGTGTTGAGTGTGTCGTTAAATACATTTCCTTATTCTTCATTTACTGTGTATGTATACTCTTCAAACAAAGTAAGGGAACCTGAAATATTAATATCAACTATTAGACCACAGACATCCTAGTAAAGAACATTCAGGTCTATTTATCAACACACTGAAACACATTCCATAGATTGCACTTGCATCATGCAGTTGCCCCGTACATGTGCGTAGGGTGTCATTATCGATTTTGACAATTAATCACTCTGGAACATTATTTCTGTCAATCATTTTCATTCTGTTGATCATACAGTTGTTATTGTTTTGTTTTTAGTAATTTTTATTGGTTGAATTTGCGATTTACTGATAAAAAAATGTCAACTTTCAAATTTCACTTCTAACCCCAATCGTCCTTCAAGATCTTTGGTGTTCATAAAACCTACTGTAATACTGAACTACTGATTGCAATGTTTGCACAATTAATTCACTATTATCATATAACCATTCCCCCACAGCTAATATACCTTACAATTTTGGTGATTGTAAATTCTTATTAGAGTCCCCTTACTGTTTTTGAACAATATATTAAAATTGTAAAGTTGGTTCTTCACTCTTGACATAAGGCAAAATTACAACAACAAAAAATAAATGCTAATAATAAAAACTTCTAAAGTTGTAAATGTGACATGAGTATTTAGAACTCTTGAGGCTCAGAAGGTAACTCGGTAAATGTGTCTAACATCATTAAAGTAATCGGAACGCATGTACATGTACCCTGATGTACATGTAGTGACGTCAAAATGTGGGTGTGACGTCAAACCATTTTGAACAGTCTGGTGATGAATCACATCAGTGACGGATCCAGAAAATCGATTATGGGGGGTCCCCAATGACATGAGGCGGAATGCCAAGGGAGGTTTGGGAGAGGTTTGGAGGGGGGAACGTAACAAAACATGAAAATTAATATATTAATATATAATAAAGAGGGGCCCGGGCCTCTGGTCCCTCCACCCTCACACACACACACACACACACACACACACACACACACACACACCCCGATCCGCCTCTGCACACTACTTTCTTTGCAAACTAAGACACAACCAATTGCTGACATTGTTAATTAATCGACCATGACAGTGGCATTCATTAAATACCTCAACTCTGAATTCCAGTTACCACGGTAACCATGTTGCATAGTATATAGAGATTTGGACTAGTGACATCATACCGTACATGTTATCTAGATCCCAGTGAGCTCATTATTAATTTGCTCAGCATGTGTTAAAAAATTAGTTTAGGTTTACAACTTTTAATTTCAAAAATTTCACAATGAAATATGGGATCTCTCTCTCTCTCTCTCTCTCTCTCTCTCTCTCTCTCTCTCTCTCTCTCTCTCTCTCTCTCTCTCTCTCTCTCTCTCTCTCTCTCTCTCTCTCTCTCTCTCTCTGTGTGTCTCTCTTTCATCTCTCTGATATATCCTGTAAAATTTATAATTTCAAATTATAAACATTTACAAATTGTTTCGGAATCCCCCCTTACCTAAAGCATAATCCGCCCCAGGTTCATGTATTTAAATTTGCATAACTGACACGCCATGCAAACAGAATGACAGTTGACAAGAAATATTGTGCCCTACATGTATACTGTATTAAAAAATTATTTCTGTTGGTCGGATCCCCTGGCTCAAAATGATGAAACAAATTATTATATTATGGACATTTTTATATTCGTATCCTTGTAAATACTATCTCTGAGTAATATAAATGATCAAAATGTATACCATTTTTTTTTTAAATTTGGTAAATAATTGCTTACAAATTAATGATGTAGATATATGTGATATATTTAATATGATACTCGTTAACCCCTTGTCTGTCCAACTGTCTTTTGATAAGTATTTTAATTAAGTTAACCCTTTGCCTGTTAAATTGTTTGGTTATCAGTGTTTGAATTATGTTAACCCCATATCTGTTAAATTTTCTGGTGATAAAACTTTTAAATATAGTCTTAAACATAGTCTTAATTAGGTTAATCCTGTGTCTTTTTCAACTGTCTAATCAGTATTTGAATCAAGTTTAATTAAGAGTTAACAAACCTGATTTACATTTCTTTCTTTTTTATTTCTTGTTTTTATGAATGGGGTGAGGGTGGTATCTGTCATATTATTATGCATTATTATGCACTGTGTAGTAGATTTAAGTTTTAGTTTTTATTCCATTTCAGACAATGTTAACCAAACATCAATTAAATTTTCAATCTAATTAAAATTAGCTCCACTATTACATGTGGATCTAAAGACAGCCAGTTGGAGCTCATGTCCACCAATCAAAACCTTACTTGCAGAATCCTGCCAGTGATTTAAAACTAACAACACTGCGTAGTCCCCAATGTCCAGGTAACATTTTGTCTGTAAATAATAATTTAAATATTGACCAATCACACTTCGCCTTTTATAACGTTATTTGGGAGCATACAAATTCTAAAAATATCGGGCGAGTCTATTTTAGTGGCCGCAGTACAGCGAACCATACCAATACGTACAGGGTGGGTTATCAGTCTTCAATTTTACATTAAAAATTATTTATTTTATAAAATAAAACATGTTTTAAGGCATTCGTAATTCACACGAAACATGTCGTATACCCTCAGGATAATTCGGAATGTTTTCAAATTATTTTTAAATCACTGGCAGGATTCTGCAAGTAAGGTTTTGATTGGTGGACATGAGCTCCAACTGGCTGTCTTTAGATCCACATGTAATAGTGGAGCTAATTTTAATTAGATTGTTAAATTTTTTAACATTGATCATTAATGGCAGCCAAATATTATCAGTAGTTGAAAAACAAAGCTCCACATGACTACGGGCCAGAAGATATTTTTACCTGTCATCAGTTATTTTGTGTTTATACTTTATGATCATGTTTGGTCCGGCAGGATTAGATTCAATGCAGCCGATTTTGTAGTTAACTGGTCTGAATGTCCAGAAATATTTTCAGCTAATTTCGACCTCTGATTATAAAAAGAAAGAAAAATATTTGTATGAAATATCATGTGTTAAACTTTGGTTAATTAATTTTTGTATGTACTTAAAAGAAGTGGTATTGAAATAAATATGTTGTTAAAAAAATTGTTTTATATCTCAATGTACAAACATATTGTGTAATGTTAATAGCTCACTATATTTGGACTGAAGCTGTTGGTAATATCCAAGTATGATCTCTGTTGATATCTGTTAATAATGTTAAGAAATGAAAAACAAAAGTTATTCTATTCCACATGTGCCAACAAGCAATACTGGGCTCTAATTTCAAGAGTCACAACTCTATCAAACATGGACAAATTCCAGTTTTGTGACCGAGTTATGGCCCTTGAATAAATTCCCATGGCAGTCAAACTTGATCTCTAACTGTACAGGTTCTAATAGACCAAATCAATTCCTATTGCCGATAATGTTAACGTTTACTAATAAAACTGATATAAGCAGGTATCAACACACCCTGGAAGTACAGCAATAAAAAGTGTGGCACCTCACATCTAATCTACCTGCAAGAAAATGGGGGTCACATCATTTAAGAGATTTAATTAATGTTTTTAATACTAACCATCATTTTTGCTGAAAATTGCAGTTCCATTTTTGGGGGTACCCTGCATTAGTTTCAACCTCTGGTATATACTGCATAACAACTGTATAACAAATAAAAGTGTATTTATTTGTTGTCAATGGATAATAGTATTTGCACAAATAATCAATGTCACATATTGCTACCAATCACACCCACAGCTGCCTTTACTCCGTAATATTTGACGGTGTACATTGAACTTTGACACGGAACTCTCTTCTTTGGTACTATGCAACCTACATGATAAAGTTATATATAAAATTTCAGCTCAATATCTTAAGGCACTGCAAAAAAAAAAAATCCGGAAAACTACATGTGGGACAGACAGATGGAAGGCCAGAGACAAAAACTATATGTGGGACAGACAGATGGAAGGCCAGAGACAAAAACTACATGTGGGACAGACAGATGGAAGGCCAGAGACAAAAACTACATGTGGGACAGACAGATGGAAGGCCAGAGACAAAAACTATATGTGGGACAGACAGATGGAAGGCCAGAGACAAAAACTACATGTGGGACAGACAGATGGGAGGCCAGAGACAAAAACTATATGTGGGACAGACAGATGGAAGGCCAGAGACAAAAACTACATGTGGGACAGACAGATGGAAGGCCAGAGACAAAAACTACATGTGGGACAGACAGATGGAAGGCCAGAGACAAAAACTATATGTGGGACAGACCGATGGAAGGCCAGAGACAAAAACTACATGTGGGACAGACCGATGGAAGGCCAGAGACAAAAACTACATGTGGGACAGACCGATGGAAGGCCAGAGACAAAACCTATAGTCTCCACAGTTTGGACTGGTAGGGGTCTAATAATGACATTTAATTACGGCAGTATGCTGTGTTTTTAAACATACTCATTCTGCTGGAAGGTTTTTAATGTTTCGGTATTGCTCCAGATATTGGAGTACAGGGTATTAATGTTTTTGTGATACTTTTGTACCCATCTTAAATGTATGTGTGTATTAGTGTATTATATAAATTGACTGCAATTATTTTTCAGTTCATGCAATTATTTTTCAGTTCATGGAAGTATGACACTGTATAGAAGGTGAAACAAAATATTGCATATGTTTTCAGTTCATACATTCATGAACCCAAACAAAAATAATAGGGGTTAAATCTTAGAATAAAATTTATGTTCATAATTGAACAACACATCCGACTTTGTTTTCTTTAACTTTAAATATGTCTGTAGTATTATTTGTGTAAACTTTGTTAAAATTTATGTGGCATATAAGAAAACAAACATTCATTGACTGTTATTTGAAGTGGCATGATTATTGGGGAACCATTAAGTTTCATCGACAGCTGTAAAACTATGCTTTGTAAGTGGCTGGTTTGAACTTTCTTGTGTTGGCTACATTTCCCTGGCTACAGAGTATCATTTCATTAGCAATTACTTTTTTTGTGTGTATAACATTGTGTACTTCACTATGTCATTTCCCATTAATTTACCATATAAAAAAAGACTGTTATTAAGTTGTCTTTGTCCAATAATTTTATAGATTTTTGTATCGTCCATGTGTGTGGGCTTTTCCTGCAAAATATCTAACTATAGTTGTCTAAACATTCCACTAGTTACAGAAAAGTAATGCGAGTCGGGGGGTTGCGTTGGGTGGGGGTAGGCGTGGCTTTTTTGTTTTTTCCAGTTTATTTCGATACGAATACAATAAAGTATGCACTGTTGAGCCAATTAAACTGCCATAAAGTGTAGAGATGGAAAGATCATTTATATATTTAATATAAAATATTGATGTTTATTTTTGTAGTTTAATTAATGACTGGTTATCCTGAAATAATGTATATATACACTTCTTGAGCTTCAGTAACTGAGGCTTAATTCACAAAGCTCTCTTAGGCTCTGCTAGACAAAAAGTATTCTCTTTGCAAGTCTTTTAGCATTGCACTGCGAGATCGCAAAGTTGCCAGACTTTAGTGAATTTGGCCCCTGGTCACTCACTATCATTGTTTACATAATGTTCCTGGGAGTTGTCCAGGAGAGAGGCTAACACTTTCAGGACAGATGTTTGGGGGGGGGGGGGGGGGGTGTTGTGTTTGTGTGTTCTGCCTTCCCCATCTAAATTGTAATTTTCCCACCCAATATTAAAATAAAAGCTACATAATATGAACCGTTATGTTTTTTTGTTCAGTTTTCTTTGTTCAACAAGGTAGACTTAAAACTGCACAGAGAGATGACATTTTGCATTAGCTTGATCATGTAGCTAACTAGTCTGTGTTATACGCCTGTCTATGATGGGTCGTATTATGATATGGCGTTGTCCGTACGTCTGTCTGTTAACTTTTTCTTGTCCGAACCATATCTTACATTACAGTTGCATACAGGACCATCACGCCTCACATGTAGGAACAACTTGGGATGGCGGTGTGTTGTATACTATTACTAGGTCACTGTGACCTACTTTTCAGAGTCTACTGCACAAAACAGTAAATCCTTGTCTGGACCATATCTTGCATATAGATGCATACAAGACCATCAAACCTCACATGTAGGAACAACTTGGGATGGCGGTGTGTCGTGTACTATTACTAGGTCACTGTGACCTACTTTTAACGGTCTATTGCACGTAACAATAAATCTTTGTCCCGACCATATCTTGCATAAAGGATCATCAAACCTCACATGTAGGAACAACCTGGGATGGTTGTGTGTCCCAGACCATATCTTGCATACAGGATCATCAAACCTCACATGTAGGAACAACCTGGGATGGTTGTGTGTCGCATACAATTATTAGGTGTCTGTGATACAAATAAATCAAATAATTTGTCTATATTCTGAACATCATGTGGTTTTCCATCAAACTCCTGATGGGCGTATCATGTACCTCGCTGGTACTCTTGTTCACTATGCCCTCCCAACCTATAATTGTAATTTTCCCACCTAATAAATAAGTATATTAAAGGGACTATCCTGAGTTTCCTGCATTGTGAGATGTTTCCGACTAATAAAATCTTTTAACGTCTAAAAATACTCATTAAATATATTTTCTTGTGTAGAATATCAGTGTCTGTATATTCAATGTGTTTCTGGTCGTCTTAATATTTGTAAGAAGCCCAAACTGGATTTTGTCTTTAAATAATTTTGTATATATGAAAAAAACAATTTTGTTTAGAAAATAAAATGAAATATAACCAGAAACACGTTTTTAAATTTATACAGCCACTAATATTTTATGCCGAAAAATATATTTGCTATGTAATTAGTCGTTAAAAAGTCGTCGTTAGTTAATAACATCTTAAATATTGAAGCAAATTCAGGAATGTCCCTTTAACCCAAAGCGAGTTTTCATGACTCAATGGGTAGGTGTAAGACCACTACACCCTTTTCTCTCTCACTGACAACTAACAACTAACCCTCTGTCCTGGACAGATAGATGGTGTGTGCCCAGGACAGTGTGCTTAAACCTTAATTGGATATACTGGGGAAGCACGAAAATAAGTTGAAATAAAATGAAAATGTTAAGGAGATAAACATTTGAGAGCCCGTACCAGTTAGGAGGGGGCGTGCTCTTCTAAGAACATTTTGAACTTGAGAAAGGAAGGAAATGTTTTTATGTAACGATGCACTCAACACATTTCATTTACGGTTATATGGTGTCAGACATATGGTTAAGGATTATAGATATTGACAGAGGAAACCCACTGTCGCCACTTCATGGGTTACTCTTTTTCGAGTAGCAGCAAGGGATCTTTTATATGCACCATCCCACAGACAGGCTAGTACATACCACAGCATTTGTTACACCAGTTGTGGAACACTGGCTGGAATGAGAAATAGCCCAATGGGTCCACCGACGGGGATCAATCCTAGACCTACCGCACATCAAGCGAATGCTTTACCACTGGGCTACGTCCCGCTTTGAACTTAGGTGTCCAAATGTGGTATTTCCAGATTTCTAAGCACAATAACAGAGAAAAGGGGCCCATGGTTCCCACAACCCCACCCCATGAATGCATGTCTATAGCCTAGTTGCATCTGTTCTAGGCATTTCCCCACAAACTGAATAATACATAATATGCAACAGTTTTTGATGTACCAGTTGTGGGTCACTGGTTTGGATGTTATAAACCAGGAGTCCATCGACGGTGTTTGATCCTGCAACCCATTGTACTTCAAATGAGCTGTCTGTTAATCCTTACACGTTGGGCGGGACGTAGCTTGATGCGCGGTCGATCTGGGATCGATCCCCATCGGTGGACCCATTGGGCTATTTCTCGCTCCAGCCAGTGCACCACGACTGGTACATCAAAGGCTGTGGTATGTTCTACACTGTCTGTGGGATGGTGCATATATAAAAGATCCCTTGCTGCTAATCGAAAAAGAGTAGCCCATAAATAAAACACTTTCTTTCTGTTTTTTCCTCCCACGTTGACCAGTGATAAAGTACTTGCCTGATGTACAGTCGGTCTAGGTTCCGGTCAGTGGGCCCATTGGGCTATTTTTTCACAACTGGTGTAACAAAGACCATGGTATGTACTGTCCTGTCTGTGGGATTCTGTATATAAAAGACCCCTTGCTGCATGCTAATTGGAAAAAGTAGCTCACTGCATGGTGGCAGCGGGTTTCTTCTCATTATCTGTATGTTCCAACAATATACAGGTAACCATATTTAAATGTGTTGAGTGCATCATTAAAGAAAACATTCCTTTCTTCCTTCCTGGGGCAGGACATAGCCCAGTGGTAAAGTGCTTGCTTGATGCGCGGTCGGTCTGGGATCGATTCCCGTCGGTGTGTCCATTAGGATATTTTTTGTTCCAGCCAATGCACCACTACTGGTATATCAAAGGCTGTGGTATGTGCTATCCTGTCTGTGGGATGGTGCATATACTGATGGAAAAATGTAGTCGGTGTCGTTAAACCCAACTTGATTTCCTTCCTTATTTAAGAAACTTGGATCCACCGGTAGAATTCAACAACAAAATCCAGGATGTTTAGTTGTATGTATTTATTATGTAAAATTGGTATGGTAACACTCAGCTTCATAATATTTATATTGACAAATTATATATCATGACTCGTGAGATAAAATGGGTTGATACATGTACAGCATGAGAAAAAACAACAATTATATGTGAAATCTATAAAAGACCATTTTCATCTTCATTTTGCGTTAAATCGTTTAAAGTAACATTTCACTTTAGGAATCTTAGGGTTTTGATACTCGGAAGTGTGAGGTTTCATATTTAAACCGTTTAAAAGTAACATTTCACTTTAGGAATCTTAGGGTTTTGATACTCGGAAGTGTGAGGTTTCAAATTTAAACCGTTTAAAAGTAACATTTCACTTTAGGAATCTTAGGGTTTTGATACTCGGAAGTGTGAGGTTTCAATTTAAACCGTTTAAAAGTAACATTTCACTTTAGGAATCTTAGGGTTTTGATACTCGGAAGTGTGAGGTTTCATATTTAAACCATTTAAAGTAACATTTCAGTTTAGGAATCTTAGGGGTTTCAATACTAGGCAGTGTGAGGTTCCAAATTTAATCACAATGGTTTTGTTTATGCGCACATTTACCTCTACATAGTATATATAACAATAGATTATTTTGATTTTACTGGCTATATATTAAGGTGAATGTTAGCATAATGGCAAGATAAACAAAGAACATTCTCAGTTTTGATTTAACAGTAAATAACAGACGCATACTCCATTTAATGATAAACAACATTATTCTCTATTTATTTTAAAGGGACATACCCTAGTTTTTAAACACTAAGGCATATTTTGGACTATTAGAGCCGTTTGTGATCACTGAATTCATAGCTGACTTTGATTTTATGGTTTAGATTATCAATTTCAAGTGTTTGTGGTCATCCTGGTGTTTTGAATATCACAAAATGCATTTATCATATTTTTAAAAATGTCCATGCGTCTGAGAAGTAACAGTTAGGAGTCCAGTTTTAGTCTTTTTTTTTAGAGGGTATTTCACCATTTCAAAGTCACAGACTCATGTTTCACTCAATTGTAACTTTATCGAAATGTGTTACAGGTTTGTAGATTAACTAAACTAAGTGTTAATTTTTACGGGTTGAAACTAGGGTCTGTTTCTTTAATGTTAAAGACAGATAATTTATAAAACATTCATGCCATATTAAAAAAAATACATAAATTTGTTAAATGTTATATGAAAACAAAATTGCTAATATAAACTAAAATGCATGGTAACAAAATGTGTTTAAAACAACTTAACAAACAAAACATTGGCACATACACAGTCAGTTTCTCAATCACCTAGAAATAAATTAGTTTTTGATATCAATGAATTGGTAAATGTTTTTGTTTAAAACAACTTAACAAACAAAACATTGGCACATACAGTCAGTTTCACAATCATCTAGAAATAAATTAGTTTTTGATATCAATGAATTGGTAATTTTTTTTGTTTAAAACAACTTAACAAACAAAACATTGGCACATACACAGTCAGTTTCACAATCATCTAGAAATAAATTAATTTTGATATCAATGAATTGGAAATACAGTGAAACTCCTCTAAACCGGACACACTCAGGACCAAGTAAAAAGTCTGTTTTTAAGAGGTATCTGGTTTACAGAGGTTTTTGCACAGATACAAATGTATTTAAACAGGGACCATGAAAAATGTCCGATTTTGAGGGAATTCCAGTTTATAGAGGGCCCAGTTTATAGAGGTTTCACTGTATCACAGTTAATACAGCATACTGACATTATGCAAACTTGGTGTTGAAGAAAAACTTATATACGATTGTACATAATACTAAAGCTGAAAAAAGATATTTATTTAAAACCAATGCTTCAAAATGTAATGTTAAAAGATTCAGTTCACGCTAATTTCACTAGCAATTAGTGTAGGCCCCCATTGGGTTACCTGTATCTAACAGAAATGATTGTATATACAGTTAATATTCTAGTTCGCTAAGTTCTAATGCAGCACTGGCTCTGGGTGAGCAAAAATTTCACCAAATTATGTACAGTAGAATTTCGTTGAGTCGAATATACTGCAACGCTCGAACCAAATACGAAGACCCGAGTTACATACACATTCATCGAATGGATAGCTCAAACTACCCGATGGGTCGAACACTTTATCCAGTCCCGACGGGATTCAACTGTATTTAACTTCAAAAATTGCAGAAACTCAGTTATTTGCTAGCAAAATATTGATTATTATCATCCATTAAAAGCTTTTGTAGGAGAACGCTGGCACTATAATTTGTGATATCTCCTGTAAGAGACAATTCTGTCTGGTTTGAAGGCAAGTTAAGCATATAATCTACAAAAAGCCTCATTCTTGATTGGTTAAATTTTAATCACAAGACAATGTTTTGTTACATCACTGTTTGTTTCAGCGCTAAACCTACCATTAGTGACGTCACGCTAGTTAACGAGTCTACCACTGACATTCAACCCACATTACTGACATTGTTTACAACTGTCGCAAATGAAAAGAATGATAATGGATGATAAAAAGAATACCCCCCTCGTGTCTTGTGATATAATTTATTAGCACTCATTGATAAAAGTATAAAATGCTCAGCAAGTCTCAGATTTCATACTTTTATCAACTCGTACTGATAAATTATGATATCACAAGACACTTGGGGAGTATCCTCTATTTACAGAAAATTATGTCTGATTAAAATAAAATTCACCCAATTGTTTGTAAAATTTGCCATCATTGATGAATATGGCAAGCGCAATGTATCGGGACACTGGAGAGCATCGTTTCAGCTTCACACACAAAACATATAACATATTAACATAACTTCATTTTTAATGTTACAACTGTGATATGGTAAAAATTTTAATTTTCATCTTTTCATAAAAAAAAAAACTACCTTTATATTTCTTGTTTCTTGATAAAACTAAAAGCATAGCAATAGGCCTACAGATGATGGTGTCTGCTCTTGTAAGAGACAATTCTGTCTGGTTTGAAGGCAAGTTAAGCATATAATCTACATTATATATATTTATATATATATTGTTCCAATGCATCTAAAAATACATATATGTAAAACAAATTGTACATTTACCAAAAAGAGACCAAAGTGAAATCATGTCATATTTATTGTGTATGAAAGGTTGTTGTTTTTAACGACACGACTATAGCCCATTGATTTATTAATCATTGTGGTGCACTGTCTTGAACAAGAAACAGCTCAATGGGCCCACCGATGGGGATCGATCCCAAACCGACTGAACCTCAAGTGAGGGTTTTACCACTGGGCTACGTCCCATCCCCTTATTGTGTATGCAGCCAAACAATGAAGCCATGATGTCCTGTGTGAGAAACTCATATAAGATTAATGGTTTTATTTGGTATTTCAAGTTGTCAAATGTGGGCTCTTAATTTGAGATGAATAGGTTTTCTGTGCCCGTGCTGATAAAAGTTTTAGAGTCCAGGCTCAATATCTAATGACATCACACTCATACAATTTGTATGGCGTTGCCATGACGTTAGTGTCTCAGACTCTTGTTAGAGTCTCGAGTCTAGACTCTAAAAGTTTTTACAAGCACCAGGCCAGTTCTATTATATTAATGTCAATTTGAGATTGTAACCACGCACAACCATTAATTACGAAAACAGGATCACATTTTGAGTATTTGTTTAACAACACACATCTTTTTGTCACAAATGGAAGCTAGATTTTGTTCTTTGTATCAACACTTAGGTGTAATAAAGACTAGAATATACACCATGATGATTAAAAATGAATTATTAACATCAAAGATTAAAAATAATAAGATCACCACAAAATGCACAATTATTACGAATACATGTATACTGAACTCCATTGAAAATGCACCATACAATTTTCAGTTATTTATATTTTATGTTTTTTGTTTAATGACACCACTAGAGCACACTGATTTTTAATCATCGGCTATTGGATGTCAAACATTTTGTAATTTTTATATATAGTCTTAGAGAAGAAACCCGCTACATTTTTTTCTTTAGCAGCAAGGGATCTTTTATATGCACTATCCCACAGACAGGATAGGACATACCAAGGCCTTTGATATGGCAGTCGTGGTGCACTGGCTAGAATGAGAAACAGCCCAATGGGCCAACCGACGAGGATCGATCCGAGACCGACTGCGCATCGAGCGAGTGCTCTACCACTGGGCTACATCCCGCCCTTTGCCTACTGGAATACATTCAGTTATACAAAATTAGTTTAACTGTTTATTTCTCTCCTTATCCTTTTTACAACTACAAAACTGACTGATGCATTTTCAATGGAGTTCAGTATATGTTTTAATGAGATGCATATTAGGATAATAATCTAACACGGGTCACAGGCATCTGTAGTTACATCAATATTGAATTTTAGAGAAAAAAAATTGATTTGATTGCAAATATAATAATTATTAAAATTAATAATGGCTGCAGATTAATTATAGGAAGCCAGGATCAGAATATATACCTTTGTTTTACATTTTTAATCACAGATGCTTTTATAGGTACATATAGGTGGATTCTTGGATCTTTTTAATCTGTTGTTACTATTTAAAAAACACTAAGTGTAAATGAACAGAATTCAAAGCTACTAGTACATCTGTGCATGGGTGGACCATCAACGTCATCTTGATTCAAAGTAAGTTGAATAAGACCATTTCTTAAATATTGATACAACTTCAGATCTGTGAGTTTTACTACATCAATACATTTAGTACGGCATTTTAACCGTCAAATGCCAAGTCACTTCCATTAAAAAAAGTTTAACACCGTCAGCACTATGGTACTATAACATCCGTTTGTCATCCACACTGTAGAAAACTTCTCATACCTTGCATTTCTTTAGCACATACTTGTATTAACATTACATACATATTTCTTATTTATACATTAATATTAAAATCATAAAAACAAACACCAAAACGTTGCATCTGTAAACAAATTTGTTGCCTTCATATTAAGCTGTTAAATACATATCTTAAATGACATTTTATTTGTTTGTAATTTTTTACATCACTTTTTATATACACTATGAAACTGTTTTCCAATATAAAGCTGAAAGGTCATTCCAAATACCCAATTTGTTTTATATTTTCACATCTGTTTTTAAACTTGCCATAAATAATTATTGATTTTTAATGGAATTTTGCACTAAAATCTATTATTTATGATAAACTTAAAAACCTGATATTATATATTATTGGAAATTTCTTTTATATTATATTTCATCATTCTAAATGTTTTTAATTAATATTTTTAAATTAATATTTCCTTGCAATATTTACAAAAATAGATTTTTGTTTTTTGTTCCCACACTCCTTGCCATCCGATAATTCCGGCTATGTTATGTACACAGTACATACTTATCAACAGCCTTATCACTACACTGATTCACTAACAGCCAAATTACAATTTGGTCATTATCATCCACCCACCCTCGAAGATTCACAAAGGCCCATGGCCATTTTCAGCTATTATAGCACATGGTCACTACCACATACAATGTGCATAAAAAAAAAAATTCTTCACAAAGAACACCAACAAATGATATATGAAAACATAAAAAATTAAATCAAATTTGAAATTATTTTCATTTTATTTTACAAAAAGCCAAAAATATTGATGGTTAAATTGAGCCCCTTTTAATCTGCGCCCTAGACAAATTGCCTTCACACCTGTTATTGACTGGCTGACAAATAGCTCCGAGTTTGTTGATGATGACATATATTAATTATTATATACATGCATTATAATTGTAAAAAAAGCAGATAAATGTTGGCTATTAATTATCACAAAAACAAATTCAGTTTCAGAGTGTGTTCATTTCATTAAAAACAACAATTCACATTGTTGGCTGCTTTTAATGCTAATGAAACTATTTTGTTTATTTTATTTTAAAAAATAATAAATCCTATTTAAAAGCAACAACTTAAGTTTAAAAAATAACTCAAGTTTAAAAACAACAACCCTGAATTCAAAAGCTGCTACATGTAGAATGAGTATTCTTAAAATACTGATAAGTGAAGTAAGTTTTGGGAAATAAAAATAAAAAGTCAAAATTCTTTGGCAAAAACAGCTTTAAAAAACCCCCATAATTTATATAATGCAGGTTGCTCGTTTTAACTGTTTATTGACAAGGACCTGTATGGTCAGCTTATGGCAAGGTTTTGTCTGTTTGGTTTCTCTCACTGTCTTTTTAAAACTTGTAATGTCTATTTCTAACTTGTACTTTCATAATTACCAAATTTGAGCATTCAAAACAAAAACCTTTATGTAACATTGATTAACTGTTAAATCTGTTGTTCCTCCATTTTTGCAATCATGTATTAACCTTTGACATGTCCCCAATAGGCAATGTGTGGATTTGTTTTGCATACTGATATGTCATTAAACATTGTTGACCGAATTTACAAAGCCTCTTTTAGACTTATACACGTGTAACTACATACATTTACTATGCTTAAACACCTGTGTTTAAAAAAAACCAAGCTTCGTAAATTTGGCCACCATTATTTTAAAAGAACCCTGCTATGTCATGGAGATTCTTGTCAAGCTATGACCTACATGTATATCACATCAATATATCCAGACAGATGAATCTGAATGTGTGAACATGTGTTGTACGACTCGTGGAAAGAAATAAGGGATCACACTAACACTGACAGGAAAGAGTGACTGCAACATGAAAGCCCTCATCCATAGTGTCAGGAAGTTGACTGTGTTACTGGCAGTCAATCTCACATTACTGACATTCAGTCTCACATTACTGACATTCAGTCTCACATTACTGGCAGTCAATCTCTCATTACTGGCAGTCAATCTCACATTATTGACAGTCAATCTCACATTACTGACATTCAATTTCACATTACTGACATTCAATCTCAAATTACTGACATTCAATCTCACATTACTGACATTCAATCTCACATTATTGACATTCAATCTCACATTACTGACATTCAATCTCACATTATTGACATTTAATCCCAACATTACTGACTTTCAATTCCCATATTACATATTTGTACTGAAATTTGGTCTACAATACCAAGTGTGCCCGTATTTCTTTCTCTCAGTATATTTCAGCATACAATTTAATTTGACCCCACCACCACCACCCCCCAACCCCCCAAAAAATAAAAAATAAAATAGTAAAAAAAAACAGCCAAAAAATTTAAATAAATAATTATATTTGGTATTTGCAAAACAAATACCTATAAAAATAAAGTCTAACTAAACATCCTAATTTTATAACAAGCTGTTTTGAAAATTTAGTATGCATTACAAATGTATAATCATTCAATCTACATTTGGAGTGTTTGTGAATAACAGATCACACCATGAATGTGTGTGGCATGTCATTATGTAATCGTATCATTTTGATTGACAAGATTCCTCCATTAAATACAATAAAAGTTAAATAATATTATAATTATCAACATGTACCAGTATTTATATCAGTTTGCTTCACAGACTTCTCAATTAAAACTACAACTAAAATAAACATTAAAACGTTAAAACAAAATGCATCACAAATGTTAACAGTTCAACATGATTATGCTGGCCATGTACCAACGTAACAATATTTTGTTTTAACTTCCATACAGCTGAGCTCAATACAAAATGGGGACAGGTCTCCTTTTGTTGGAAGGATTCAGACTGTTGAACTCGTGAAGTATCTAGACTCGGTCTCAGTCATGAAGATGCTTAGACTAACAATTTCTATCACTGAAGTGACTAAATTGTGTTGATCAGCATGTGGCTCAACTCCATGTCTCAGATAATGGTTAGAAGTCCTCTGAATCTAAATCATGAAGTTGCTAAGCAAATAGACCATAACTTTTTATCCAGAAGTGACTGGAATCCAACTGTCACAAAGTGCAAAGTTTCCCGGCCAAAATCAAGAAATAGTGAGACGTTGAATCTTGATTGTAAAGCAGCTACACGACCAAGGTCTCAACATGAAGTAGTTATGACTTCAAGGTTTGATCCCAAGTAGAGGCATGCCAGTCTTGATCAGGAAGTAGACTGCATATTTTAACCACAACAGTTACTGCAAGTCTTCATCATCAAGCAGTTAAGACTTTGTCTGAATCATAAAGTAGGTTAGCTGCAAGTCATGATTATGAAATAGCTGAATGGCAAGACTTGATCATGAAGTAGCTAGACTTGATGGTTTTCTCTTGATCATGAAGTAGCTAGACTTGATGGTTTTCTCTTGATCATGAAGTACACTTCAAATCTTGATCACGAAGTACACTTCAAATCTTGATCACGAAGTACACTTCAAATCTTGATCATGAAGTAGCTAGACTTGATGGTTTTCTCTTGATCATGAAGTACACTTCAAATCTTGATCATGAAGTAGCTAGACTTGATGGTTTTCTCTTGATCACGAAGTACACTTCAAATCTTGATCATGAAGTAGCTAGACTTGATGGTTTTCTCTTGATCATGAAGTAGCTAGACTTGATGGTTTTCTTTTGATCACGAAGTACACTTCAAATCTTGATCATAATTTGGCTGGATGCAGTCTTTTGATCATGAAGTGCTTGACTCCAAAACTTGATCATAATTTGGCTGGATGCAGTCTTTTGATTATTAACTTTTCATAAATTGGCTGGATCCATACTTATGATTAAAAAGTGCTAAACTCTACATCTTGATCATAAAGTGGATAAAGCACTGGCCGAACGGAGCAACACTGGCTGTCAAGCTTTGCGGTTCCAAAGAAGACTTGACAGAGACAGCGTTTTTTATCACCACAACCGGAATCCAAATCTAAAGCATGATCAACTATAGCTTGAATGCAGAAGAAGAAGAAGATCATAAAGTGGCTAGATGTCTTTGATCATAAATTGGCTGGATGTCTTTGATCATAAATTGGCTAGATGTCTTTGATCATAAATTGGCTAGGTGTCTTTGATCATAAATTGGCTGGATGTCTTTGCTTATAAAGTGGCTGGATGCAGTCTTGTGATCATAAAGCAGTTAGACTCCCAAGTTTTGACCATTAAATGGCTTGATGCAATATTGTAATTAAGAAGTATTAGATTCCCAAGTCTTTGATCATAAAGTGGCTGGATATACAGTCTGTTGATCACGAAGCAGCTAGACTTCAAGTCATGATCATGTTGTGGCCACATCTTAAACAATGACTAAGGATTTCATGAAATGGCTAGACACTGGATTAGTTGGTGACAGAAGCTGTAACCCGACAGAGTTGCATGAGTGCTGAAGATGAAAACAAGTACACACTCATTTCTTTGTAAAACTGACACCAGCGTGTTCTGTATTATGCTATTTTCTTTTCGATTTCCTTGTCTCTCTGTTTGTTTTGTGTTCCTTGCTGGTGCTGCTACAGCAGTTGTTATTGTTGAACTTCTGGGCAACATCTTGTGCTCGTCTGGAAAAAAAAACACAAGCAAAAACTTGTTTTAGAAATTGCTTTAAAAATAAGATTTTAAATGATAATTTAAATTTCTTTTTTAATGAGGGTGGGGATGGGAGGGCTTCACTTTCTAAGTGCCCCCACCCCAACTCTATATCCTCACAAAAACAATCATGTTTTGTACATGTAGTAACTGCCAATATCCAAATTTCCCATTATACTGTATGTACAGGTAGTAAACAAAATCCCAGATTTTCCATTCATATGCAGTACAAAATTAGATTTTTCATTTATATTGAAAAAACCCCACACAATGCCATTTAAATTGTATGTAGTACAAAAACTAAAATTTTCACTGTATGCATGCAGTACAAAATAAAAAATTTGTTTCCAATTTATTGAATGCAGAACAAAAACCGATTTTTTCACTTATTTGTTTATGTGCAGTACACAACACAAAAAAAAGAAGAAGATTTTTCCATTTATATTGCATGCAGTACAAAAACACTTCTTTTTTAAAACATTTTTTAGTGTGCTACATACCAAGCATACAATTGGTTTCCTTGTTAAGCTGCAGGTAATATAATATTTTAAAAATTCCATTGTGCATTATGTACAGACAGCATGCAGTTAGGCTTATCGACTAATCGGATTATATTTGATACGGGGCCCTGCAACACCATTATCACTTCGTGCCTGGTTGGACTCAAATTCTTCCTGATTGATTAATTTGAAAAATAACTTCCTGAATGGATTAGCACATATTTCATTTAACCCATAATCATGTTCAGGAGGGATATAGTAATCGCAGTTGCTCAGTAGACTGGTTTGTGGGCCTAAAATAAGATTAATGTGATATGATAGAAGATGATGGTACCAGTCAAATTGACTGCAAGCACTCAGTCTCCTTGAGCATGCCACAAGAGATGTAGTAATAAAAGCCTATTGCACAAGAGAGCTATCAGATGAGCAAACCATTACTTGAGACTATTTTGCTCAGCTTTTAGCTAATAGCAATTTCAATTAAAATATCGTAACTCTCATGGAATTTTCATGTTTCCATTGGTCAGTTGGCAAATTCAGTTTAGCTTATAGCTCACATAGCCCACTCACAGTGGGATGTTTGTACAGCTGATAGCTCACATAGCCCACTCACAGTGGGATCTTTGTACAGCTGATAGCTCACATAGCCCACTCACAGTGGGATCTTTGTACAGCTGATAGCTCACATAGCCCACTCACAGTGGGATCTTTGTACAGCTGATAGCTCACATAGCCCACTCACAGTGGGATCTTTGTACAGCTGATAGCTCACATAGCCCACTCACAGTGGGATGTTTGTACAGCTGATAGCTCACATAGCCCACATACAGTGGGATGTTTGTTCAGCTGACAGCTCACATAGCCCACTCACAGTGGGATGTTTGTTCAGCTGACAGCTCACATAGCCCACACACAGTGGGATGTTTGTTCAGCTGACAGCTCACATAGCCCACACACAGTGGGATGTTTGTTCAGCTGACAGCTCACATAGCCCACACACAGTGAGATGTTTGTTCAGCTGACATCTCACATAGCCCACACACAGTGAGATGTTTGTACAGCTGACAGCTCACATAGTCCCCACACAGTGAGATGTTTGTTCAGCTGACAGCTCACATAGCCCGCACACAGTGAGATGTTTGTTCAGCTGATAGCTCACATAGCCCGCACACAGTGAGATGTTTGTACAGCTGATAGCTCACATAGCACGCACACAGTGAGATGTTTGTTCAGCTGATATCTCACGGATACCCCGCACACAGTGAGATGTTTGTTCAGCTGATATCTCATGGATACCCCGCACACAGTGAGATGTTTGTTCAGCTGATAGCTCACATAGCCCACACACAGTGAGATGTTTGTTCAGCTGATATCTCACAGATACCCCGCACACAGTGAGATGTTTGTTCAGCTGATAACTCATGGATACCCCGCACACAGTGAGATGTTTGTACAGCTGATATCTCACGGATACCCCACACACAGTGAGATGTTTGTTCAGCTGATATCTCACGGATACCCCGCACACAGTGAGATGTTTGTTCAGCTGATATCTCATGGATACCCCGCACACAGTGAGATGTTTGTTCAGCTGATAACTCATGTAGCCTGCACACAGTGAGATGTTTGTTCAGCTGATAGCTCACATAGCTCACTCACAGTAAGATGTTTGTTCAGCTGATAGCTCACATAGCCCGCACACAGTGAGATGTTTGTTCAGCTGATAGCTCATGTAGCCTGCACACAGTGAGATGTTTGTTCAGCTGATATCTCACGGATACCCCGCACACAGTGAGATGTTTGTTCAGCTGATAACTCATGTAGCCTGCACACAGTGAGATGTTTGTACAGCTGATAGCTCACATAGCCCGCACACAGTGAGATGTTTGTTCAGCTGATATCTCACGGATACCCCGCACACAGTGAGATGTTTGTTCAGCTGATATCTCATGGATACCCCGCACACAGTGAGATGTTTGTTCAGCTGATAACTCATGTAGCCTGCACACAGTGAGATGTTTGTACAGCTGATAGCTCACATAGCCCGCACACAGTGAGATGTTTGTTCAGCTGATATCTCACGGATACCCCGCACACAGTGAGATGTTTGTTCAGCTGATAACTCATGGATACCCCGCACACAGTGAGATGTTTGTTCAGCTGATATCTCACGGATACCCCGCACACAGTGAGATGTTTGTTCAGCTGATATCTCATGGATACCCCACTCACAGTGAGATGTTTGTACAGCTGATATCTCATGGATACCCCGCACACAGTGAGATGTTTATTCAGCTGATAGCTCACGGATACCCCGCACACAGTGAGATGTTTGTTCAGCTGATATCTCACGGATACCCCACACACAGTGAGATGTTTGTTCAGCTGATGGCTCACATAGCCCGCACACAGTGAGATGTTTGTTCAGCTGATCTCACGGATACCCCACACACAGTGAGATGTTTGTTCAGCTGATAGCTCATATAGCCCACACACAGTGAGATGTTTGTTCAGCTGATAACTCATATAGCCCACACACAGTGAGATGTTTGTTCAGCCGATAGCTCACATAGTCCCCACACAGTGATATGTTTGTTCAGCTGATAGCTCACATAGCCCGCACACAGTGAGATGTTTGTTCAGCTGATAGCTCACATAGCCTGCACACAGTGAGATGTTTGTTCAGCTGATAGCTCACATAGCCTGCACACAGTGAGATGTTTGTTCAGCTGATAGCTCACATAGCTCACACACAGTGAGATGTTTGTTCAGCCGATAGCTCACATAGCCCACACACAGTGAGATGTTTGTTCAGCTGATAGCTCACGTAGCCCACACACAGTGAGATGTTTGTTCAGCTGATAACTCATGTAGCCCACACACAGTGAGATGCCCGCACACAGTGAGATGTTTGTTTAGCTGATAGCTCACGTAGCCCACACACAGTGAGATGTTTGTTCAGCTGATAACTCATGTAGCCCACACACAGTGAGATGCCCACACACAGTGAGATGTTTGTTCAGCTGATAGCTCACATAGCCCGCACACAGTGAGATGTTTGTTCAGCTGATAGCTCACGGATACCCCGCACACAGTGAGATGTTTGTTCAGCTGATAGCTCACGGATACCCCGCACACAGTGAGATGTTTGTTCAGCTGATATCTCACGGATACCCCACACACAGTGAGATGTTTGTTCAGCTGATAGCTCACATAGCCCACACACAGTGAGATGTTTGTTCAGCTGATAGCTCACATAGCCCACATACAGTGAGATGTTTGTTCAGCTGATAGCTCACATACCCCACACACAGTGAGATGTTTGTTCAGCTGATAGCTCACATAGCCCACACACAGTGAGATGTTTGTTCAGCTGATAGCTCACATAGCCCGCACACAGTGAGATGTTTGTTCAGCTGATAGCTCACGGATACCCCGCACACAGTGAGATGTTTGTTCAGCTGATAGCTCACATAGCCCACACACAGTGAGATGTTTGTTCAGCTGATAGCTCACATAGCCCACACACAGTGAGATGTTTGTTCAGCTGATAGCTCACATAGCCCACACAGTGAGATGTTTGTACAGCTGATAGCTCACATAGCCCACACACAGTGAGATGTTTGTTCAGCTGATAGCTCACATAGCCCACACACAGTGAGATGTTTGTTCAGCTGATAGCTCACATAGCCCACACACAGTGAGATGTTTGTACAGCTGATAGCTCACATAGCCCACACACAGTGAGATGTTTGTTCAGCTGATAGCTCACATAGTCCGCACACAGTGACATGTTTGTTCAGCTGATAACTCACATAGCCCACACACAGTGAGATCTTTCTCACATAGCCCGCACACAGTGAGATGTTTATACAGCTGATAGCTCACATAGCCCACACACAGTGAGATGTTTCTCACATAGCCCGCACACAGTGAGATGTTTGTACAGCTGATATCTCACATAGCCAACTCACAGTGAGATGTTTGTACAGCTGATAGCTCACATAGCTCACTCACAGTGAGATGTTTGTACAGCTGATATCTCACATAGCCAACTCACAGTGAGATGTTTGTACAGCTGATAGCTCACATAGCTCACTCACAGTGAGATGTTTGTACAGCTGATATCTCACATAGCCAACTCACAGTGAGATGTTTGTACAGCTGATAGCTCACATAGCCCACACACAGAGAGATGTCTGTTCAGCTGATAGCTCACGTATGTGATATGCTTTAGTCTGTAGGCACTAACCAGAAGTGTGATGGGTTACACAATGAATTTTTTTCGGTTATTAAATATTTCTTCGTTTTTGTTTTAAGATTTCGAATTAACATTAGCTCTAGTATGAACAACAGTTCAAAAAATGTTTGTTTTAAGTTGTTGGGGATTTTTCTTGTTCGTTTATTGTTATAAAACAGTACTGTCCTAACTTATGTTCATCAGATGTGTTCATGTTTGTTTTACTGTATCACATGTATTCATATTTCTTTTGTTGTTGATATAGTGCCAATTGAACAGTTCCCTCTAGATGCCTGCTGCACCACCTAGTGATAAACCTTATTTGGCATAATGCCAATATTAAACTTTTTGATATAGTGTCTCTATCATTTGTCAAAAGAATTGCCTAAATTGATCCAGGATTATATATAATTATATTATATTCATGATTAACTGGATTTAAGAAATGTTAAGTAATAATAATTTTTAAATGTAGCACAAAATGAACCAAAATGTTTACAATTTGACTTTCGGTTATGTAGTATGTACTGTCTAACACATCTGCATAGGTTGATCTATTTGAATGGTCTTTCTAGAATTTAGACAACCTAAAAACAGCACACTCAATGTTACATATTTACTGTAGAATGTTTTGTTTTCTTGTGCACAACAATGTATATACCTTTTTTAAAAACTCACATTTATTTGATTATATAATTAAAGGGAGTCCTGAGTTTACAACCATTGTAAAATGTTTCCGACCAATAGAGCCTTTACAATGATGTAACATACAAATTAAATACATTTTCTTATTTAGAATTTCACTGTCTGTATTTACACGGTCTTTGTGCTTGTCCTAATGCTTGTAGTACCCAAACCGGATTTTATCTCCCAATAATTTTATACGTATGAAAAAATATATATCACAAATTAAAGTAAAAACTGAGTGCTACAAACATTAGTATACGACCGCAAACACATTCGATATACAGACACTGGTATTCTAAACAAGAAAATGTATTTAGTATGAAATAGTAGTCGCCAACAAGGCTCTGTTATCGCAAACACATTCGATATACAGACACTGGTATTCTAAACAAGAAAATATATACTACTCAAAAGAATTTAAGGGTCAGACGATATTTTCGACATTATTTTCTGAATGTCAATTATATTAGCTAGACCATAATGTCACGCATGGTATTGTTCCATTTTGACGAAAGTGGGTCTAAGCAACCCATAAATGAATTAAAATCCACTGTCATTGACACTGTCGACTAGTTCTAATGGCGAAAACATGCTTACATTTGCACGTAAATTAGGGCGAAAGCGAAACGTCTGCTAAGTGCCCATAACTTGCTTTTTCACAAAGCGCTTCATTTGCATGCTTTGCACGTGTATTCCATGTTCCCAATGCTGAATTTCCGTATAATTGGAGCTTGCGTTCGTGTACGGTGCACACTCCAAATATGACAATGGTACGACTTCAACTGACTATCGAAGATCGAGGAAGGGCTATTGCTTGGCTTCAGGATGGCAATACGCAAAGAAATGTTGCTCTGAGACTTGGTGTCAGTCAGAGTGTCGTTGGCCGACTGTGGCAACGGTACCAAGCAACGAATTCTGTTCGAAATCGTCCACGTTCAGGAAGACCCTGAAGCACTACAAATAGAGAGGACCGCTACATCACCAATATGGCTCTACGTCAACGCACAACCACTGCACGCCGATTACGTGACAATCTGCGGACTGCGACTGGAACTCGAGTGTCTGATCAAACCATACGCAATCGTCTGAGAGCCAGTAATCTACGCTGCCGTCGCCAGGCTGTTCGACCACCACTCCTACCACGTCACAGAACGGCCAGACGTCACTGGTGCACGCTTCATCTGCAGTGGCAACGTGTTCAGTGGGGTCGAGTGATGTTCACTGATGAGTCCAGGTTTAGTCTCCAGTTCAACGACGGTCGGGTTTGTGTCTACAGACGTCCTGGGGAGCGCTTCGCTGACGTTAACGTTAGACAACGTCACCGGTTCGGTGGTGGCAGTGTCATGGTGTGGGGCGGCATCTCTATCACCCTCTATGTCTTGGATGGCAATCTGAATGGAATCCGCTATCTGAATGAGATTATCCGGCCGTTGGTTCTCCCAGGCCTTCAGCAAATTGGCGGCGGGGCAGTTCTGCAGGATGACAATGCCAGACCCCACCGCGCCAGGGTGGTAATGGACTTTCTCAGACAACAAGGTATCGCCAGGATGGATTGGCCAGCATATTCGCCTGACTTGGCCCCAATAGAGCACGCCTGGGACGAATTAGGCAGGAGAGTTCGGGATAACCATGCCCCTCCGGCCAACCTTCATGATCTGGGTCAACTTCTTATAGCAGAGTGGCAGGCCATTCCCCAAGAGTTCTTCAGACGTCTGATCAACAGCATGAGGCAACGATGTGTCGAGTGTATTCGCGCCAGGGGTGGATTCACACACTATTAAATGAATGTTCTAATATGTAAAATCCCTGTTTGACAACCTTCAACTTTGACAGCATGTCATGTGACTTTCTTGTATACAGTGACGTTTATTTGTGTTTTTTTGTAAATATGGAACAATAAATAAAAAAATTGGTGTAGTTTACATCATCAATCTAATACACTCTGAAACTTATTTGGTTATAAATTTTTGACCCTTAAATTCTTTTGAGTAGTATATTTAGTATGAAATAGTAGTCGCCAACAAGGCTCTGATATTGCAAACATCTTACAATGGCCGCAAACTCAGGACAGTCCCTTTAATAAAGCATACAATAATTAATACAGAATGCAATTAACAAGGTGCAAACTGTGTTTTGTATATATGTATATATTTCACACTTGACCTTTTTTTTATTCTAATCAGGCCTAATGGACAGAATATAGACATTGGAGGACGGGGGCATGAATATAACTGTAAGATGATGGTGAGTGTGTTCTGTATTATGCACATGCAATATTCTGTCTTTTTTATGTTGTTATCCGCCTATCTAATATACAACCGGCCTCGGTGGCGTCGTGGTTAGGCCATCGGTCAACGGGCTGGTAGGTATTGGGTTCAGATCCCAGTCGAGGCATGGGATTTTTAATCCAGATACCGACTCCAAACCCTGAGTGAGTGCTCCGCAAGGCTCAATGGGTAGGTGTAAACCACTTGCACTGACCAGTGATCCATAACTGGTTCAACAAAGGCTATGGTTTGTGCTATCCTGCCCGTGGGAAGCGCAAATAAAAGATCCCTTGCTGCTAATCGGAAAGAGTAGCCCATGAAGTGGCAACAGCAGGTTTCTTCTCAAAATCTGTGTGGTCCTTAACCATATGTCTGACGCCACATAACCGTAATTAAATGTGTTGAGTGCGTCGT
The DNA here is from genome assembly GCF_016097555.1 of Gigantopelta aegis. NCBI lineage: Eukaryota > Metazoa > Mollusca > Gastropoda > Neomphalida > Peltospiridae > Gigantopelta > Gigantopelta aegis. The sequence goes on from NC_054699.1 coordinate 9,128,856, forward strand.
TAAATAAAACATTTCTTTCTTTCTCTAATATACATGTACCACAGCCTGTGAACAAAAAACAAACAACGGGTCCACCACAGAGGTTTCAGTCTTAGAACTGAAGAACCTTAGACGAAAGCTCAACCAATTAACTGAGTTAAATCCTGCCCTGAAATGATTATTGTAAGCGAAAAACTATTATTTTCAGCCAGAGTTACAGTCCAATACCGGCCTTAGTGGTGTCATGGTTAAGCCACTGGACATACGGCTGGTAGGTACAGGGTTCGCAGCCCGGTACCGGCCTCGGTAGTGTCGTGGTTAAGCCTTTGGACATAAGGCTGGTAGGTACAGGGTTCATAGCCCGGTATCTGCTCCCACCCACAGCGAGTATGGGTAGGTGTAGGACCACTATATATCCTTTTTTTCTCTCACTAACCACTAACAACTAACCCACTGTCCAAGACAGGCAGCCCAGATAGCTGAGGTGACACTGTGTCCTGGAGAGCGTGCTTGAACCTTAATTGGATATAAGCACGAAAATAAGTTGAAATGAATGAATACAGTCCAATGTTTTAGAAGACTTGGTACCTTTAAGACATGATGCCCATAACTACTGTAAACCTGTTTACCACTAGAGAGTTATAGAGGGCGAGAGGATTCAATAGGATTAGCACTGAATGGACGACAAATTTAACAAATCAAAAATACAGCTGCTGGAGCTGCCCACAAGGTGGACTGGCAAAGAAATAGAAAGAAAAAAACTGGCCTCGGTGGTGGTGTGGTTAAGCCATCAGACATAAGGCTGGTAGGTACAGGGTTCGCAGCCCGGTGTCAACTCTCACCCAAGAGCAAATTTTAAAGACTCAATTGGTAGGTGTAAGACCACTAAACCCTTCTTCTTTCTCACTAATCACGAACAACTAACCCACTGTCCTAGAAAGACAGCCCAGATAGCTAAGGTGTGTGCCCAGCACAGCATGCTTGAACCTTAACTGGATATAATCATGAACATGAAATGAAATGAAAGGAATGTTTGCTTATAGACTCCTCAGCAGTCTCTGCCATAAAAAACAAATGATCATCTCACCCCCCGCTCCCCTCCACTCTCGCCAGGGCCCAGTTTCACAAAACATTGTAAGCCACGTAAACATAAATCTACGACTAAACTACAATTCTTATTACTATTATAGCAGAGCAAATATAGTTAGAAACACATATTTCATTTTCTTTTGTCCTTCAAATTAATGCTCTATTTTACTTAATGATATAATTTTCTTCGTGAAATAAGATGCTGAACACTTCTAAATGTATACCCGGTTATAACTGCTAGTCTCAGACATAAACTTACAATGTTTTGTGATAACTGCCCCCAGGAGAGGTTTGTGAGAGTAGCAAATTGATCGCCTTGCAATAAAATGTTTAATAGATTTTATATGAAACTTCCTGTGAATGCACTATTTCAGAAGAGAAGGAAGGAAGAAAATGTTTTATTTAACGACACTCAACACATTTTATTCATGGTTATATGGCATCAGACATATGGTTAAGGACCACACAGATATTGAGAGAGGGAACCCGCTGTCGTCACTTCATGGGCTACTCTTTTTTATTAGCAGCAAGGGATCTTTTATATGCACCATCCCACAGACAGGATAGCACATACCATGGCCTTTGTTACACCAGTTGTGAAGCATTGGCTGGAACGAGAAATAGCCCAATGGGTTCACCGATGGGGATCGATCCTAGTATTTCAGAAGAGTGATCTTCAACTTGCCTTGAGTTCGCTCATGGTGAAGACTGAGCAACACATTTTAAACAGTGGTTATTGTGGTGTGTAACATACAGTAATTTCAACTTTTGGTAGGTGAGGGACAATGTAGCCCAGTGGTAAAGCGATCGCTTGATGCATGGTCGGTTTGGGATCGATCCCCATAGGTGGGCCCATTGGGCTATTTCTTATTCTAGCCACTGCAACATGACTGGTATATCAAAGGCCAAGGTAAGTACTATCCTGTCTGTGGGATGGTGCATATAAAAGATCCCTTGCTACTAATGGAAAAAGGAAGGAAATGTTTTATTTAACAATGCACTCAACACATTTTATTTAAGGTTATATGGTGTTGGACATATGGTTAAGGACCACACAGATATTGATAAAGGAAACCTGCTGTCACCACTTCATGGACTATTCTTTTCGATTAGCAGCAAGGGATCTTTTATATGCACCATTTCACAGACAGGGTAGTACATACCACAGCCTTTGTGAATAACAAGACCCAACTCAAAATGTTTCAGCCACAACTAGGAGATGATGAAATGACGTGATATTTTAAATTGCAGTGTCTGAACTAGGCCTGGGGAAGCAACATCGTGTTATGATGTCGCTTCCCAAAATTACATCATCACTCTTGCTATTACATGTGTGCTTCTTATGATTATTATTAACCTGGTTATGTTCAACCATGTGGATAATAAACATGTACTAGTTATGAGGTTTAGAAAGTAGACCCATTCTATGATTAGGTTTTTCCCAGTTCTAACCAGTGTGCCACAAGTGGTATATCAAAGACCATGGTATGTGCTGTCCTGTCTGTGGGACATAAAAGATTGCCTGCTACTAATGGAAAAATGTGGCATGTGTCATCTGAAGATTCTAACAATGACCAAATATTCTAATAGCTGATTCTTTTAAATCCTGGTCATAGTTAAAAAAAAGTATGTTTTGTTTAACTGCGCCACAAGAGCACAATGATTAATTAATCATCAGCTATTGGATGTCAAACATTTGGTAATTATTACTCAGTAGTCATCAGACTGGGTTCGGATCCCAGTTGAGGCATGGGATTTTTAATCCAGATACCGACTCCAAACCCTGAGTGAGTGTTCCGCAAGGCTCAATGGGTAGGTGTAAACCACTTGCACTGACCAGTGATCCATAACTGGTTCGACAAAGGCCATGGTTTGTGCTATCCTGCCTGTGGGAAGCGCAAATAAAAGATCCCTTGCTGCCTGTCATAAAAGAGTAGCCTATGTGGCGACAGCAGGTTTCCTCTAAAAAAAACAGTGTCAGGATGACCATATGTTTGACGTCCAGTAGCCAATGATAAGATAAAAAATCAATGTGCTCTAGTGGCGTCGTTAAATAAAACAAACTTTACTCTTTTTTTTAGTAGTCATCAGAGGAAAAGCACTACATTTTCCCATTAGTAGCAAGGGATCTTTTATATGCACCATTCCACAGACAGGACAGCACCCTGACCACAGAGACCAATCTGCCATACAAGACTTCATAGACAGATTGACTTAGTACTATACTGAATATCTGATAACATCATGTGACAAAATGGCATACTGGCAGGGCTTCTAGAATATGTGATAACATCATGTGACAAAATGGCATACTGGCAGGGCTTCTAGAATATGTGATAACATCATGTGACAAAATGGCATACTGGCAGGCTTCTAGAATATGTGATAACATCATGTGACAAAATGGCATACTGGCAGGGCTTCTAGAATATGTGATAACATGTGACAAAATGGCATACTGGCAGGGCTTCTAGAATATCTGATAACATCATGTGACAAAATGGCATACTGGCAGCGCTTCTAGAATATCTGATAACATCATGTGACAAAATGGCATACTGGCAGGGCTTCTAGAATATCTGATAACATCATGTGACAAAATGGCATACTGGCAGGGCTTCTAGAATATCTGATAACATCATGTGACAAAATGGCATACTGGCAGGCTTCTAGAATATCTGATAACATCATGTGACAAAATGGCATACTGGCAGGGCTTCTAGAATATCTGATAACATCATGTGACAAAATGGCATACTGGCAGGGCTTCTAGAATATCTGATAACATCATGTGACAAAATGGCATACTGGCAGGGCTTCTAGAATATCTGATAACATCATGTGACAAAATGGCATACTGGCAGGGCTTCTAGAATATCTGATAACATCATGTGACAAAATGGCATACTGGCAGGGCTTCTAGAATATCTGATAACATCATGTGACAAAATGGCATACTGGCAGGCTTCTAGAATATCTGATAACATCATGTGACAAAATGGCATACTGGCAGGCTTCTAGAATATGTGATAACATCATGTGACAAAATGGCATACTGGCAGGCTTCTAGAATATGTGATAACATCATGTGACAAAATGGCATACTGGCAGGGCTTCTAGAATATGTGATAACGTCATGTGACAAAATGGCATACTGGCAGGCTTCTAGAATATGTGATAACGTCATGTGAAAAAATGGCATACTGGCAGGGCTTCTAGAATATGTGATAACGTCATGTGACAAAATGGCATACTGGCAGGGCTTCTAGAATATGTGATAACATCATGTGACAAAATGGCATACTGGCAGGCTTCTAGAATATGTGATAACATCATGTGACAAAATGGCATACTGGCAGGGCTTCTAGAATATGTGATAACATCATGTGACAAAATGGCATACTGGCAGGCTTTTAGAATATCTGATAACATCATGTGACAAAATGGCATACTGGCAGGGCTTCTAGAATATGTGATAACATCATGTGACAAAATGGCATACTGGCAGGGCTTCTAGAATATGTGATAACATCATGTGACAAAATGGCATACTGGCAGGCTTCTAGAATATCTGATAACATCATGTGACAAAATGGCATACTGGCAGGACTTCTAGAATATGTGATAACATCATGTGACAAAATGGCATACTGGCAGGGCTTCTAGAATATGTGATAACATCATGTGACAAAATGGCATACTGGCAGGGCTTCTAGAATATGTGATAACATCATGTGACAAAATGGCATACTGGCAGGGCTTCTAGAATATGTGATAACATGTGACAAAATGGCATACTGGCAGGGCTTCTAGAATATCTGATAACATGATGTGACAAAATGGCATACTGGCAGGGCTTCTAGAATATGTGATAACATCATGTGACAAAATGGCATACTGGCAGGCTTCTAGAATATCTGATAACATCATGTGACAAAATGGCATACTGGCAGGGCTTCTAGAATATGTGATAACATCATGTGACAAAATGGCATACTGGCAGGCTTCTAGAATATCTGATAACATCATGTGACAAAATGGCATACTGGCAGGGCTTCTAGAATATGTGATAACATCATGTGACAAAATGGCATACTGGCAGGGCTTTTAGAATATGTGATAACATCATGTGACAAAATGGCATACTGGCAGGGCTTCTAGAATATGTGATAACATCATGTGACAAAATGGCATACTGGCAGGCTTCTAGAATATGTGATAACATCATGTGACAAAATGGCATACTGGCAGGGCTTCTAGAATATCTGATAACATCATGTGACAAAATGGCATACTGGCAGGGCTTCTAGAATATGTGATAACATCATGTGACAAAATGGCATACTGGCAGGCTTCTAGAATATCTGATAACATCATGTGACAAAATGGCATACTGGCAGGGCTTCTAGAATATCTGATAACATCATGTGACAAAATGGCATACTGGCAGGGCTTCTAGAATATCTGATAACATCATGTGACAAAATGGCATACTGGCAGGCTTCTAGAATATCTGATAACATCATGTGACAAAATGGCATACTGGCAGGGCTTCTAGAATATGTGATAACATCATGTGACAAAATGGCATACTGGCAGGGCTTCTAGAATATCTGATAACATCATGTGACAAAATGGCATACTGGCAGGGCTTCTAGAATATGTGATAACATCATGTGACAAAATGGCATACTGGCAGGGCTTCTAGAATATGTGATAACATCATGTGACAAAATGGCATACTGGCAGGCTTCTAGAATATCTGATAACATCATGTGACAAAATGGCATACTGGCAGGGCTTCTAGAATATCTGATAACATCATGTGACAAAATGGCATACTGGCAGGGCTTCTAGAATATGTGATAACATCATGTGACAAAATGGCATACTGGCAGGGCTTCTAGAATATGTGATAACATCATGTGACAAAATGGCATACTGGCAGGGCTTCTAGAATATGTGATAACATCATGTGACAAAATGGCATACTGGCAAGGCTTCTAGAATATGGTAGCCAGAGGCTGGTGGCTAGAGGATTTTAAAAAATCAATGATCCCATGGCTAATGGATTTCTCTTTTTAATTCTAGAAGCCCTGATATTGAAGAATACTTAACAATAAATTATAAAACATAAATAAATAATTACAATACATGTTAGTTGTTACTACTAAATCAAAAGAACACTAAACCTATTGTAAAGCCAAAGTAAATACTAAAATGTAAAGTGCCAAACAGAATGTAAATATTTAGTAATTGGTGCAAAGAACAAGCAAAATGGACACATATTCAGCCTAACAGAAACATTATTAATAATATTCTTTTCAAAAATACTTAAGAAAAGCTTTTTTGCATAATGCTAAAATCTTATTATAAGACAGTGATTGTAATCCTTAAACTGCCATACAAGGTACACCGTAATTATGCAGCGTAACAAACAGTTTAATAGCTTTGTATGGGTTCTTGGTTCCGAAGGCGTTTTGCCGTACCATTACGATCTTCAGTATTCAGTATCCACTAGTTATGGTAAGGAAGGAAATGTTTTATTTAATGGCGCACTCAACACATTTTATTTACGGTTATATGACGTCAGACATATGGTTAAGGACCACACATATTGAGAGAGGAAACCCGCTGTCGCTACTTCATGGGCTACTCTTTCTGATTAGCAACAAGGGATCTTTTATATGCACCATCCCACAGACAGGATAGTACATACCATGGCCTTTGTTATACCAGCTGTAGAGCACTGGCTGGAATGAGAAATAGCCCAATGAGTCCACCGACGTGGATCGATCCTAGACCAACCGTGCATCAAGCAAACATTTTACCACTGGGCTATGTCTCGCAGGAGTTTCCCCAGAGGCATATGGCATAGGGACGCACTAAGCCTTTGGCATCATGTAAGGGCCTTAAATCAATAGCCTCTAAGCTTTAATTGGCTATATGTGACAATCAACTGTTGGTTGTAACAACTTTTAAAACTTTACAGTACACAGGTATTCACATTTGTAATAGGTGAAGCATGTCCTTCATAGCTAATTAGGTGCAGGGCCCTCAGCACCCTTTCATTTAACAGTCGATTACCAATTGTCATAGACAACAAAGCTGGCACTTGCATTTGCGTTAAAACTGATTGTGAAAATGTAAGCGCCTTCAAAATATCCTGGGGAAAGGTCTGTCTCGCCCCTAGTTATGGTAAGGTCAAGATTAAAGGTGTTTTGTGTGGTACTGTTGACTTAAAATGCATGCTTACATGAGGTGACTGGAAACATTTGCCATAATTATTAAATCGAATATCTTTATGACGTTATCCCTTATAGAAATGAAAGACGTGATTATATTTCTATTATTCTCAACTTATACACCACTTATGAACGAATGGAAGGAAGGAAGGAAGAAACATTTTAGCCAGTGCACCACGACTAGTATATCAAAGGCCGTGGTATGTGCTATCCTGTCTATGGGATGGTGCATATAAAGATTCCTTGCTACTAATGCAAAAATGTAGCGGGTTTCATCTCTATATGTCAGAATTACAAAATGTTATTGACATCCAATAGCCGATGATTAATTAATCAATGTGCTCTAGTGGTGTCGTTAAACAAAACAAGCTTTAACAAGCTTTAGCCTACTTACTGCATGTTCATATAATTCTAACCAAATGTACATTCAAAAGTTCATTGGTTGGTGCCAACCAATTACAACCAATGATCGATTTTCATTTCATTTCAACTTATTTTCGTGCTTATATCCAATTACGATTCAAGCACGCTGTCCTGGGAATACACCTCATCTATCTGGGTCATCTCTCCAGGACAGTGAGTTAGTGAAAGAGAAGTCAGTGTAGTGGCCTTACACCTACCCATTGAGTCATTAAAACTTGCTCTGGATGGGAGCCGATACCGGGCTGCGAACCTTGTACCAACCAGCCTTGTGTCCGATGGCTTAACCACGACACCGCTGAGGCCGATAATGATCGACAATAAAACTCCACCCAATTTCCAACACTAATATAATGCACGAAAACATGTAAAAAATCAAGTTAGGCTGAATATGCATTCAAAGAATAAACAAAAAGACTATAAACGAAAACCGTTATGAACTGCAAAATAAACGTAAAGATAGTCACTTTTGTCAGGCTCTACCTGGTGAGGTCCTCGATGTCCACCAGCATGGAGTCCTGCTCCATATGGAGGTCATCCCGCTCCATGAGCATCTGAACCAACTCCTCATTCAGACCTGCAGAATCATACATTCATATCAACACACAACTCCTCATTTAGATGTACAGAAACATACATTAACATCAACACAACTCCTTGTTTAGACCTGCAAAAATGTACATTCATATCAACACAACTACTCATTTACACCAACAAAAAAAAGGTTGTTCACTAATACTTGTAGCTGAGCTGTATACTCACTCTTTATATGTGTGTAAAGATCGTTCACTAATACTTGTAACTGAGCTATGTACTCACTCTCTATCTGTGTGTAAAGATCGTTCACTAATACTTGTAACTGAGCTATGTACTCACTCTCTATCTGTGTGTGAAGATCGTTCACTAATACTTGTAACTGAGCTATGTACTCACTCTCTATCTGTGTGTGAAGATCGTTCACTAATACTTGTAACTGAGCTATGTACTCACTCTCTATCTGTGTGTGAAGGTCGTTCACTAATACTTGTAACTGAGCTATGTACTCACTCTCTATCTGTGTGTGAAGATCGTTCACTAATACTTGTAACTGAGCTATGTACTCACTCTCTATCTCTCACTAATACTTGTAACTGAGCTATGTACTCACTCTCTATCTGTGTGTGAAGGTCGTTCACTAATACTTGTAACTGAGCTATGTACTCACTCTCTATCTGTGTGTGAAGATCGTTCACTAATACTTGTAACTGAGCTATGTACTCACTCTCTATCTGTGTGTGAAGGTCGTACTAATACTTGTAACTGAGCTATGTACTCACTCTCTATCTGTGTGTGAAGGTCGTTCACTAATACTTGTAACTGAGCTATGTACTCACTCTCTATCTGTGTGTGAAGATCGTTCACTAATACTTGTAACTGAGCTATGTACTCACTCTCTATCTGTGTGTGAAGATCGTTCACTAATACTTGTAACTGAGCTATGTACTCACTCTCTATCTGTGTGTGAAGATCGTTCACTAATACTTGTAACTGAGCTATGTACTCACTCTCTATCTGTGTGTGAAGATCGTTCACTAATACTTGTAACTGAGCTATGTACTCACTCTCTATCTGTGTGTGAAGATCGTTCACTAATACTTGTAACTGAGCTATGTACTCACTCTCTATCTGTGTGTGAAGGTCGTTCACTAATACTTGTAACTGAGCTATGTACTCACTCTCTATCTGTGTGAAGGTCGTTCACTAATACTTGTAACTGAGCTATGTACTCACTCTCTATCTGTGTGTGAAGATCGTTCACTAATACTTGTAACTGAGCTATGTACTCACTCTCTATCTGTGTGTGAAGGTCGTTCACTAATACTTGTAACTGAGCTATGTACTCACTCTCTATCTGTGTGTGAAGATCGTTCACTAATACTTGTAACTGAGCTATGTACTCACTCTCTATCTGTGTGAAGGTCGTTCACTAATACTTGTAACTGAGCTATGTACTCACTCTCTATCTGTGTGTGAAGATCGTTCACTAATACTTGTAACTGAGCTAGGTTCATGTCATCTAATACTTTACGGTTGATCTTCCGCCATCTTCCATCTCCATTACTGGGAATGCCAACCTGACAAGTAACAAACGTTACATGTTTGAAGCATACAACACAAAAACAGCATTATCATCCATCATCAAGTGATCTATCATCATCAATAATCATTATCATCAGTCATCATTATCAATAATTAATAATTAAATTTCTGCTACATTCATTACAATATAACGTTATCCCATTAGTCCAAACGTAGCAACAGAAGTTTGTTATTTCTTTTACATTCATCCGGGTATGAAGGAAATCATATGCAAACTTATGTAAGAATAGCTTCGCCGATTCACACTGTTTGCGGATGATATTTTGTGTTCATGCCCTGATGAACATAAAAAAATAACAGACAATCCTTAAATATTATCAATCATCATTATCAATAATCATTATCACTATTTACTGTCATCAGTATTTATTACAATCAATAATCATTATCAATAATAGTATCAATAATCATTATTATTAATCATTATTGTCAACAATAATCATTATCAATATTAGTAATTTTTTCTTTCATCAATAATCATTATTATCAATCATCCATAATCACTGTTATCAATAATCACCATTATCAATCATTAATTCTAGCATGTCATTAACTTTGTTAGTAAACTCAGGGATTAATCCCGAGTCAAAGTTATAAAACTTAACTAAATTGTTTGTTTTTTTAAATGTCCATGTTGACCAGTTAATATTTCACTTGTAGAATGTAGGGAAAGGTCTTTATACAGGCTATGCCTGTTGACCAATCCCATCTGTTAACATATCAACAGAAATAAATATTGTTTAAACCAAAGTCATAAAACTGGAGTGTGTGGATAGCGCAGAAAAAGAGACACTGTTGTCAATTTAAAGACATGTATCAGCAAGATCGATACACCCTGTGACGTGTTCTCAACTTGAACACAATCGATGGAGATCCCAATGATTTGCTGTCAGTCTAAGCGGTGTACATCTATCGTGAATAACACTTGAAATGGGGAACATTGATCTGCTATATGAGAAGATATATGACCCACAATATCATGCGTCTCTACATGTAAACCAATTAAGTCGAGACGTCACTAACCAACACATGCAAAGTAACATCCAGACGTCACTAACCATCAACATTTGTGACACCCAACAGCCGATGTGTATTTTTGTGCTGGGGTGTCGTTAAATATTCATTCATTCTAACCAACACATGTAAACTAAAGTCCATACGTCGCTAACCAACACATGTAAACTAAAGTCCATATGTTGCTAACCAACACATGTAAACTAAAGTTCATACATCATTAACCAACACATGTAAACTAAAGTCCACACATCGCTAACCAACACATGTAAACTAAAGTCCATATGTCGCTAACCAACACATGTAAACAAAAGTCCATACATCGCTAACCAACACATGTAAACTAAAGTCCATACATTGCTAACCAACACATGTAAACTAAAGTCCATACGTCGCTAACCAACACATGTAAACTAAAGTCCATACATTGCTAACCAACACATGTAAACTAAAGTCCATATGTCGCTAACCAACACATGTAAACTAAAGTCCATACATCGTTAACCAACACATGTAAACTAAAGTCTATACGTCGCTAACCAACACATGTAAACTGAAGTCCATACATCGTTATCCAACACATGTAAACTAAAGTCCATACGTCGCTAACCAACACACGTAAACTAAAGTCTATATGTCGCTAACCAACACATGTAAACTAAAGTCCATACATCGCTAATCAACACATGTAAACTAAAGTCCATATGTAACAAACCAACATATGTAAACTAAAGTCCATACATTGCTAACCAACACATGTAAAGTAAAGTCCATACATCGCTAACCAACACATGTAAAGTAAAGTCCATATGTCGCTAACCAACACATGTAAACTAAAGTCCATACGTCGCTAACCAACACATGTAAACTAAAGTCCATACACTGCTAACCAACACATGTAAACTAAAGTCCATATGTCGCTAACCAACACATGTAAACTAAAGTCCATATGTCGCTAACCAACACATGTAAAGTAAAGTCCATACGTCGCTAACCAACATTTATTTTTCTGGGCTTGAAAGTAAAAGTTTAAAGTTTGTTTTGTTTAATAACACCACTAGAGCACCCTGATTTATTAATCATCGGCTATTGGATATCAAACATTTAGTAATTTTGATATACAGTCTTATTATCTTAGAGGGAAAACCCGCTACATTTTTGCACTAATAGCATTAATAATTATATGCACCTCCAATAGACAGGATAGCACATACCAAGGCCTTTGATATACCAGTCTGGTGCACTGGCTGGAACGAGGACATCATATTAATGTGAGTTGGTGATCTGAGGCCATCAGACAACAATTTTACATCAATATTTTATTAAAACCTTCAGTATAAAAGTGATCTTGTTAATTTAAGATACACATGTAATATGGTAAAATAAAGAAGGAAGTCTGCTTGTGTAAAATAATGGTTTATTTATCAAATGAATAAAAGAAAAAGACTGCATCATATGTGTTCATGTGAGACAGAAAAAGTACACCCGAATGTGCAGTATTTCTAATATTAATTGTCTTGAAATATAACATTTTCCCCACACCCACCGCATTTTGAAAAAGACAATTGATGAAAATCTAGCAATACTTTTTAATGACCTAACAATCCTTTAACACTTACCATGTCAGCTATAGGGGACTTCTTTTTCAGTTGTTTTTCAACTTCTAGTTGCATATGTGCCATCGTACAAGCCTATAAATATATGGCAATCATATTTTATTTATGTCATAAAATTCATATTATGGAAAGGTACAATCACTTAAAGGTTAAGTCTATAACAAAGGAAAGTTAAAACCGGATAAACAAAATTAAAAAATGTTGTCAAGCTGAAATCAAATATCACGAGAAGACATTAAATATGTTTTCATTTATAATGAAAACTATTTCAATAAAAAAAAAATGAAAATCTCAGACCTCATCGATTATTAAAGTGAGGTATCACTCTTGTTACCCATAACTCCCACCGAGACCTGTTCCATTTACGTCCATTTAGCATGTGAATTTATGTCGTATCAGTATGATAATATCGTAAATAGCTCCCCATAATTTAAGTTAGGAGAGCAAATGATCATTCCTCTCAACTTGTTTTTGTGGCGTGGTTTCAATCCTGACAACTGACACTGTTTTTAAATACTATATTTACTGGGTCGATGTTTCTGCTGGTGGACTATTAGTCACCAAGTGCGTCATTAGCACCGTTGCAATTTAAAAACTGCTGTGTGTGTGTGTGTATATATATATATATATATATATATATATATATATATATATATATATATATATATATATATATATATATATATATATATATATATATATATATATATATATATATATATATATATATATATATATATATATATATATATATATATATATATGTATATATATATGTATATATATATATATTAATACAAACTGTTACATTAGTTTCGAACAGTTTCTGCTAGCATGCTTTCTTACATATGGTTAACTGGACTTCCATTTTTGTAGAAAAGTTTATTTTGTTTAACAACACCACTAGAGCACATTGATTAATTAATCACCAGCTATTAGATGTCAAACATTTGGAAATTCTGACACGTAGTCATCAGATGAAACCTGCTATATGTTTCCTAATGCAGCAAGGTATCTTTTATATGCACCATCCCATAGACAGGATAGCACATACCACAACCTTTGATATACCAATTGTGGTGCACTGGCTGGAAAGAGAAATAGCCCAATGGGCCCGCTGACAGGGGTCGAGCCCAAACTGACCGCGCATCAAGCAAGTGCTTTACCACCCCCCATTTTTTTTTGAAGACCTGATTGGCCAAGTGGATAAGATCACGGGCTGCCAAATGCCATAGGAATCAGTGCTGTAGGTTCAAATCCTGCCAGTTGACACTGTGTGTTTTTATACAAATGTTAGCATTATTTAGTATCTACATGTAGTGATATGCCAATGCATAGGTTCTGTCTTGACGAAACCGAACTATAGAGTGTCATGCATTATGATTTACGATGATTAACTAAAACCAACTGTTTTCGTTTTTGTTTAAATCATGACAGTGTTACAGTTTACCTGAGCTAGAGCTATTTTGGCCTCATCTTGTAGTCTGGCCTGCTTCTTGAAGAAATCTTCGTCATCTTCAGGCTTACTGTGGGCAGGTTCTGAGCTCGACTTTGTATCGGTGGTGGGATCAGGCTTTGACTAAAACACACACAAAACACTCATAAACTGCAGTGGTTGTTACACAGAAGGAATGAAGCGATACAGCTACACAAAATCCCAGCACACATTGGGCCGAATTTACGAAGCCTGTTTTTATTAAACGCAGGTGTTTAAGCATTCTAGATACATGTAGTTACACGCGTGTACGTCTAAACCAGGTGTTTAAATATTCTAGATGCATGTAGTTACAAGCGTGTAAGACATAAACAGGTGTTTAAGCATTCTAGATGCATGTAGTTACACGCGTGTACGTCTAAAACAGGCGTCGTAAATTTGGCCCATTGTGTTTATGTTCTGAAATGCAATTCTCATAATTCTTGTGTCAGATATAAATCCAAAACCAGTCTCAGTAATGTTGTGGTTAAGCTATTGGACTTAAGGCTGGTAGATAATGGGTTCACATCCTGGTACCAGCTAGCTCCCAACTAGAGTTAGTTTTAATCACTCAGTGGGTAAGTGTAAGGACATTACACCAACTTTTTTTTATTTAACCACTAACAAACTAACTAACCACCAACTCACTGTCCTGGACAGACAGCTCAGATAGTATAGGTATGTGCCCAGGACATCATGCTTGAATCTTAAATGAATATACAGTAAGCATATACGTATATACAAACAGGCAATAAATCTAAATGTTATTAGTGCATCAGTTAAGACAGGTCTGCCTACATCATGAGATGATGTCCACACCTATTGCAGCCATTATGGATTTCACTCAGACATGGCAGTGGCTATCTTGGATTGTTGTCACCTGGGGTCAGTAAATGCATGGCACTCAACTGACATGGCAGTGGCTATCTTGGATTGTTGTCACCTGGGGTCAGTAAATGCATGGCACTCAACTGACATCACCACTAATTACATTCTCACCCAGTGGTGGATATTTTTACACGAGCTAAAATCAGAGTGATCTTTCACTTTCCAAGTGGGAGCTATAGGCTGCTTAAGAGAAGTAGGCAGCTAATATCTGCCGAGTGCAGTAAAATGTGTATTATTAAGCATGAAAAGTAGGCTAATGTGACATCCACATCCATCAAAATGACCACCAGGGTTTCTGCGGCATTCACACAGTGCCGATTATGGCTCCCATTTGAGATCAGACAGGGCTACGACAGGAAAAGTGAAAAAGCCCGATTACTATCTTCAATGATCTGGAATGTCCTATCATTGTCTGAACGCAGTCGTATACGTTCATAACAGAGTCCTACGGATTGGGAGTGGTGTGGAGAGGTCGGCCAAGCACTCCTGACAGTTAGGTGCATCCCGTAACATTCAGGAAACTCAGCCGATTTTGTCTAGTCGTATTACAATTGTGACTATGTCGTGACAGATTCTGCTGTATCGGATCAATATCGTAACAATGTCCTGTGTTGTCTGGACGGTGTCCTGTGGATCGGGACGCTGTCGTGATGAACGGGCATGATTTGGACTATCACGTGACTAACGGTTTTCTAACGGATGTCTTCCGTCAGCGTCGGTTCACTGTCGGGTCACTGTCTGATCTCTGTCGGATCGCATTCGGGAGAATCGGGACACTGTCAGGACAGATTTGGTAGTTTTTTACCATGCGAAAGATACAAATCGGATCAGAATCGGATTGAGAACTGGAGAATCGGGACGAATTCGGCTGGAAACGGCTGAATCGGGACGCTTCCTGAACAATATCTGATTGTTGTCGTGATTTCCCGCCATGAATCACAGGATCTTGATCAGACTTTTGACAAATTTTAATCGGGAATGGTCCTATTAAGGACGGCAGTAAAAATCCTGAATGTGTGACTGATGCTTTAAATGGATATGACGCCATACCAAGATATTTTGGCAAATTTTATTTTTTAAGTTAACTTTTTGACTAAATTAATTACTCTTATCATTACTGTATGATCTAACCCTAAACGTAACCCATTTTCTTTCTAGGGGAGGCCCCCCTCATAACCCCTGTTGACTGTGATTGAATTAAATTCCATAGCGCCATACCCAAAAATTTTGATCAACTGTATTAAATGTAACTGGAATGTCATATGAAACGAAAGCTGTAAACTGCTCAGTATACTGTTCCAGAACTGGGGGTGGTGTGGGCGGAGGTGAGCATAGGGCCATGGAGTGTGTGTGTGTGTGTGGGGGGGGGGGGGGGGGTGTAATGTGGGTTTTATATATATATAAAGAGAAAATAGAATTTGATTTAAACCATATTAAGCCTAAGGGAAAAGACTCTGTAGACTCCCCAGGTATAAAATAATAATTATAAAGCATCCAGCCTCCCCCGTGTCGCCAATTCTGGAACTGCCCTCAGTCATAACTGAACTGAGACTACCAACAGTCATTTAAAGGGATATTCCTGAGTTTGCTGCACTTCTTAAGATGTTATCGACTAAAAGATACTTTTTAACGATTGTAATTACATATCAAATATATTTTTCTGCATAAAATATTAGTGCTGTATATTAAACGTGTTTCTGGTCATTCTAATATTTGTACTAGGTTAAATTTCAGTTTATTTCCTAAAATATTTTTTTTCGTACGTACGACATTATTTGAAGACAAAATCTAGTTTGGGCTTCTTACAAATATTAACACATTGAATATACAGACACTGATATTCTAAACAGGAAAATATATTTAATATGTAAGTTTAATTGTAAAAATATTTTATTAGTCTTACAATGCAGCAAACTGAGGAATGTCCCTTTAACACAATATGTCTTTCTTTTGGTATTTATTATTCAATACATAAAACTAAACAATGACTAACCTTATTAAATTTGTATAAGACTCTAGTTACGAAGTAAATTAGTTCAGGACAAAATAAATTCTTTGTACCCGGGCCATTCTCCACGAATGTATCACATTGTACAGTAGTGCTCTTGTGGAAATAGAAGAGCTACAGAAGGGCAATAAGTACAATGACCGTCACATTTGTTTTAATTTCAATTTTGAATCTGTTGCTATTTTAACAATATCGGACATATGGGTTAATATAAAATCATTAAAGGTAGCAAATATCCATATAGTCATAAGTGTGGAATATCCAAGTTATAGTCCCCAAAGGTGTGGGGGGGGGGTTTTGTATACACAATTCCATATTCAATAGGGTTATTGGTTTTATTGGGCTATGTCATGATGTGTAGGACAAAGTCAGGCTTTGTAAATCCAGTCCAATGTTTATAAATGTTTTATAGTCATGTCTTATCTCTGGGGTTAGGAGACGATATATCAAGCTTATAAGCAGCTATCTTTATATAGGATTTTAAGTTTAGTCTCATGATCTTGATTTATAATTTTGCATTTTTAGGTTTTGCACACTGTTAAATTGAGCATTTGTTAATAATTACAGGTGCATTTGTGCAACAACAACAAAAATTTCTCTGTGAGGTTCTAATGAATATCTGATCGTCTAAGTGTTGTGTATCTCAGTCTTCATCAATTTTAGAGGTGGGTAACATAATATAATATATTTTGGGAAAATGACTCGCCCGTTTTTAAGATAATCAACAAAAAACATATAAACAATGGTTAACTGTATTAAATATTCACAAAATTTGTGCTACAAACTAAACTATTTCAGGACAAAACACATTGTTTGAATCCACCTTTTAGGATATGAACAAAAACTAATGGCTAACCATATTTATTAAATTTGTATAAAATTCATGCTATAAACAAAACTAGTTCCGGACAAAATGCATCTCTTTTTATTCTCCTTTTACAATATAACACACACACCATCTTTCCCCCCCATAAAACAATGACTTACCATATTAAATATAAATAAAAGTCATGCTATAACGTAAATTACAATGTAGTTCCGGACAAAATGCATAAAACAATGGCTAACTGTATTAAATCTAAATAAAAGTCATGCGACAATCTAAATTAGTTCCAGGCAAAATGCATAAAACAATGGCTAACTGTATTAAATATAAATAAAAGTCATGTGACAACCTAAATTAGTTCCAGGCAAAATGCATAAAACAATGGCTAACTGTATTAAATATAAATAAAAGTCATGCGACAATCTAAATTACATGTAGTTCAGAACAAAATGCATCTTTTTGTATTCCTTTATTAAGATATAAAAAAAGAGGAAAAAAAACATAAAATGCAACTTTTTGTATTCCTCTATTAAGATATTAAAAAAAGAGGAAAAAAACATAAAATGCATCTTTTTGTATTTCCCTATTAAGATAAAAAAAAAAAAAAAAACCCCACCATAATGGCAGAAGAATGGCAGACCATATTAAGTGTAACTGGATACCATATGAAACTCACAATCTGCAAACCGCTCGGCAGTTTAGTACAAAATTCGCCTCTTTGCATTCCTCGTGGGAAATCACAAAGCTGATCGCAGATAACAGACCAAATCAAATGATCTTTCTTCATGTCACTGCTAAGATTAATGATACCATTTCCATGATCAATGGCTGGTATCAATTATAGCAATTTATATGTAGTTCCGACACTAGCATTTGAATTACAAAACAACAAGATCCATCAAATTACCATAATGTGGGGGCAGGGTGGGGGTGGGGGCAAATAAAAAAGAAGGGAAACAAAAACAATATTTGAAACATAGCCCAGTGGTTAAAGCGTTTGCCTGATGAATAGTCAACTTGGGATCGATTCTCGTTGGTAGGAATCGCCAGTGAGGCATTAGCGGGTTTCCTCTCTCTCACACTATTCTAACCAAGTGTTAAAATAACCATATGTTACAAACCAAAGAGGAATAGTTTGAGAATGTGCTGAGGTATTATTAAGCAAATATTCCTTTCTTTTCACAAACATTTAAAACTATGTTTATTTGGTGTCTTTATAAATCGTAATTGCAACACTTTGTCTACAGAGTAAGAAGCTTAAGTTTGTTTTGTTTAATGACACCACTAGAGCACAGTGATTTCTACATCATCAGCTATTTAATATCAAACATTCGGTCACCGTTATACACAGAGGAAACGTGCAACATTTTTCCATTATCATCAATTGATCTTTTATATGCACTTTCTCCCAGACAGAACAACACATACCACAGACTTTGGTATAACAGTCACTGGACACTGACAGAGTAAGTCTACCGAGGGGATTTGATCCTCCAACCAAAGGCGCATGCTTTGACCTAGATCCTGCACCATAGCATAAGAAAAACGATCTGCTTCTAGCACATATCCTACTCATACTAATTAGTGACGGTGGTCTTTATCTGCCCTTTTTAAAACACAGGACAGCACTTATATGTACTACAGCTTTTGAACGATTAAATTCAGTTTTTGTTTCATGACATCACTACAGCACGCTGATCACAGGGCTTCTAGAATTTTTATAAAATGCACTAGTCATGGGATCAGTGATTTTAAAAATGTACTAGCCACAATTAAAAATTCACTAGCCCTACTTTTAAGTTAATACAATTTTACTAAATAATAGTAATAATCAGATATGTCACCTAAAGAGGGAGATAGAGCTTAAAACACTAACATCAGGGGGTTGGGGTGAGGGCAGGCTATTCATATTTACAAAATAGACTTAACTGCAACATTTGACTTTTTGTTTTCTTTTTGTTTACTAGCCGTCAAGCATGGCAACATTAGTTATTTACTAGCCCAACATTGAATATCACTAGCCATGGGAATCGGGCTACCATAATCTAGAAGCCCTGTCTGGCATGGCAATAGTAGTTATTTACTAGCCCAACATTGAATATCACTAGCCATGGGAGTGGGGCTACCATAATCTAGAAGCCCTGTCTGGCATGGCGATGGTAGTTATTTACTAGCCCAACATTGAATATCACTAGCCATGGGAGTGGGGCTACCATAATCTAGAAGCCCTGTCTGGCATGGCGATGGTAGTTATTTACTAGCCCAACATTCAAAAAATTTGTAAATCTGATTCACAGTCTTCACAGGAAACCCACTATGTTTTTCCCCATTGGTACCAAGGGTTTTTTATATAGACTTTCCCACAGACAGGACAGCACATATCACAGCCTTAGATTGAGGAATAGTCACAGTGGTAAAAATCTGACATTAACAACATTAAAAGACTGGACAGCACTTAACACTGTTTTAGATATATCGATCCCGGAGGACTGGTTACATACATGTACATACTGGTAAAACTCTGACATTAAGAAAAAAAATTAAAAGACAAAACAATATGCACAAAGGATGGCTACAGTTTCAGAAATTAATGTCATAAATATTTACAATTATGGAAATATACAGAAACATTAACACAACGCCCGGACCGCAGCCAATCGGCGGGCAGGTCAACAACATTTGTGAACTAGGATGAGGTTTGTCTGAAGTGCCCGAGTGACAATTACCATATTCAGTAATAACCGTGATGAATACCAGAGTAGGAGATTTACATCACCAATAAGAAGTTATTCATGATGGACGTACAACAAGCTGTGTGCTGGATAATTAAAGGGACGGTCCTGAGTTTACAACTATTGTAAAATGTGTCTGACCAATAGAGCCTTTTCAATGACGTAACATACAAATTAAATACATTTTCTTATTTAGAATATCAGTGTCTGTATTTACAAGGTGTCTGTTGTTGTCCTAATGCTTGTAGTAGCCCAAACCAAATTTGGTATGTATGAAAAAATATATATCACAAATTAAAAGTAAAAACTGTGTACTACAAACATGAGTATATGACCACAAATATATTTGATATACAGACACTGATATTCTAAATAAGAAAATGTATTTAGTTTGTATGTTACATCATCGAAAAGGCTCTATTGGTCAGACACATTTTACAATGGTTGTAAACTCAGGACTGTACCTTTAAGGATGGTGACTGGTTCACTGGAAAGTGGTGTCTGCGTTCAGTGAACTCTAGATGGATCTGAAGCCAGGCGGTCAAGGGGATCAATCCTAGATTGACCACGCA
Organism: Gigantopelta aegis; assembly: GCF_016097555.1. Taxonomy (NCBI): domain Eukaryota; kingdom Metazoa; phylum Mollusca; class Gastropoda; order Neomphalida; family Peltospiridae; genus Gigantopelta; species Gigantopelta aegis. The sequence goes on from NC_054699.1 coordinate 9,149,858, forward strand.
TCAGGCCAGCATCATCTCAGTTGACTCATTCTCTGATTAAGTCTTCCTCCCCCCCCCCCCCCCAATCCCAACCAGTGCCCCATGACTGGTATATCAAAGGCTGTAGTATGTGCTATCCCATCTGTGGGAAAGTGCATATAAAAGATCCTTTGCCACTAATGAAAAACAATTGTAACGGGTTTCCTCTCTAAGACTATATGTCGAAAATACCAAATGTTTGACTTCCAATAGCTGATGAGTAATAAAAACAATGTGCTCTAGTGGTGTCGTTAAAGAAAACAAACTTTTTGTGTTAACCTACCTATACACGGGTTACAAAACACTAAGCTTATTTCAATGCCTGGATGTCAATCAACCATTTGACTCATGCTTACATGTATACACGGGTTACCAAACACTATGCTTATTTCAATGCCTGGATGTCAATCAACCATTTGACTCATGCTTACGTGTATACACGGGTTACAAAACACTAAGCTTATATCAATGCCTGGATGTCAATCAACCATTTGACTCATGCTTACATGTATACACAGGTTACCAAACACTAAGCTTATTTCAATGCCTGGATGTCAATCAACCATTTGACTCATGCTTACATTCACTGAAGGTTCAAGCAGGACTGTCTTGGACACATTCTCCGAGAAAGAAAGAAAGAAAGAAATGGTTTATTTAACGACACACTCAACACATTGTATTTACGGTTATATGGTGTCAGATATATGGATAAGGACCACACAGATATTGAGAGAGGAAACCCGCTGTCGCTACTTTATGGGCTATTTTTTTCGATTAGCAGCAAGGGATCTTTTATATGCACCATCCCAGACAGGGTAGTACATACCATGGCCTTTGATATACCAGTCGTGGTGCACTGGCTGTAGCGAGAAATAGCCCAATGGGTCCACTGATGGGGATCGATCCTAGACCGACTGCGCATCGAGCGAGCGCTGTACCACTGGGCTATGTCCCACCCCACATTCTCTGAGATTGCCCGGTGGATGTGTCCAAGACAGGGCCTGGATGTGTGCTAATCGGTCTGTAGGAACAAAGCACATAGATGATCCCTTTGTGGTGAAGCAAGTACTTGGCCTTTATTGTTGTAGTGGCTTTATTATTTTAGTCTCTATATCTAAAGTCATCAGGCATGAATTTACATGTGTTGGCTGCATTTCTGCCACAAAGAATTTTTTGGGTATGGTGCTATGAAACTGAAATCAACCACAGTCAACAGGGGGTATGGGGAGGGGGGGGGGGGCTCCCAAAGAAAGAAAATGGGTTAAATTTAGGGTTAGGGTTAAGAAAATCATACAGTAATGATAAGAGAAATTACTTTTGTCAAAAGGTTAACTTAAAACAAAATCTGCAAAAATATTTGGATATGACACCATACCCATTTTACATTCTGGCAGAAACCCTGGTTGGGGTGTCAAACAAACCTTTCTCTTTTCCAATATTTAACACAAGTAACACTCACAAGATCAAAAAATTAACAATGTTGATTTTGATTTTTGTCCACAATTTAAATGTCAAGACGTTTGCTTTTTAATTTTAATTTTTTTATTATTATTATTATTTTTGTTTTTTTAATTTTGAAATGCAATATTCATGACAAAACAGTATAATCAGGCATTGATTTTGTGGATTTAGTTTTTTTATGATTCTGCCGGAATCGATCTGGAATTTGTGGAATCCCTGAATCCAGCTAAATTGGCAGCTTGCTAATTCTGCACTGCAGGTTTTGTATTTATTTTATACAGAATTAATATTCATAGGCCAGCCTCTTTGTAATAGTATTCTAAATTTCCTTACAAATATTCAGTTGTTTAAGTTTCAATACATGTGTCTCTATGAAATCACAAACTACCAAAAATACTATCAACCAGGGCAGTTTATGTTTGACACACATGTACATATAATACATCTTTTAATTTCTTAATCAGGGAGATAGATTTCCATTGTTGTACAATTTATGGTACTGACATTTTGAGGTGTTTAACCGGCCTCGGTGGTGTCGTGGTTAAGCCATTGGACATAAGGCTGGTAGGTACAGGGTTCACAACCCAGTACCGGCTCCCACCCATGCAGAGCGATTTTTAATGACTCAATGTGTACTTTTTACTGCTTTGTTTGGCTTTATTTTTGGAGTGGGTTTTTTGAAGGGTTTTGTTCTTATTGTGGGGTGGGGTTGTTGGGGGGGGGGGGGGGTGTTGGGGTGGCAGAGGGGCAGAGGGGCAGAGAGCAGACTGATTTGTATGACTTCTGTTTATTATGGTAGTATATTTTTTGTTTGTTAAATAAATGCAACAAAATTTACATTATTCATTTTATTTTTACTATTAAATAAAATAAAACTTAATTTCTTTAAAAGGTCAACGTAACACACCTAATCTCATATGAAATGAATCATGGGAGTACATAAAGTCATTTCACGCAGCCATGATTCCGTGACAATATTATCGACAGTCAGGTCTTATCTGGAGTCGGTAATTTCCTCATCCAGAAGGCTGTGGACCTCTGACAGATCCTGGTCTCAAGTCAGTCACCCCATTAAGTTTGTCTCCAGTGTAATTTTAGGCTCACTTATCATATTATTTCTCTGATTAAACTGGATCACGACGGCATCACGTGTCACAGTCTCATTTATTCAGGCAAAACGAACACGAAGATACTCCATCTTGCAAAACGAACACGAAGATACTCCATCTTGCAAAACGAAACCAGGATAACTAGCCTTGTTCATTACGAGAGAGACACAAACGAGAGAGACACAAACGAGAGAGACACAAACGAGAGAGACACAAACGAGAGAGACACAAATGAGAGAGACACAAACGAGAGAGACACAAACGCGTGTACAAAAATAATCAAGCAGTCTCAAAAATAATATCAAATGACTTTAGTATAGATGATGTAGCAGAATTTAAACAGTCTAACCTGTGTTAAACAGCCACCAAAGGAAATATAAAAAGTGGTCTTTTAAGACAGGTGCCTGCTTAATACACATCAGTTTAAACTATATTAGATCAGGATGATTTGGAAGAATAAAAATGTGGTTTCTTAATGCAGGTGGCTGCTTAATACAGGTTGCTGCTAGAGCAGGTTTGACAGTATGTTTTTTTAATATGTTAAGGTAAACATTTACATTTAATAAACTTATAATCTCATCTCTGTGTCTGTGGTATGTGCTTTCCTGTCTATGGGATGGTGCATATAAAAGATCCCTTGCTACTAATGGAAAGATGTAACGGGTTTCCTCTCTAAGACTATATGTCG